>NW_025110043.1:253669-275197 GCF_011392965.1 Frieseomelitta varia | reverse complement strand
ATTTCCAGAAATTCCGTCTTTCCAAAAAAAAAAAAAAAAAAAAAAAAAAAAAAAAAAAAAAAGAAAAAAAAAAAAGGAAAAACAGAGACAAAACCTGGCAGCTTAAGAAAACGAGAACTACGTTAGAGCGTTACAGCTCGTTAGAAGTTTACGGCGAACCAAAAGGGACCCAGATTTTTTACATCGTTATTTTTCTACGGCCTTTTTAAACGGGATCGCGTTGCGTTCTTACCATCACGATCGTAAGCGTAATTTACCCATTGATCCGCCGATTACCCACGAGTTATAATTTAAGTAAGACGACGATAACGTTTGTTAGAATCGAATGGCTTACGAAACGGATAACCGTAGCGAAAACGACCCGAAAACTGCGAAGATCTTCATAAACGATTTGTTTTCGACAGTCGACTAGCTGCCATGTATAACTGTGTGCGTAAGTTCCACATGAAATATTAACCCATTGTTTGGAGCAACACTCCGCGTAGATGTACTCGCTTGTTAACAACGTGAAACATCGTTTCGACGGTAGTCCGCCGCAGGTACGTCGTATCTGAGGTTGCAGTTCGAAAAGACTTTAACGCGCAGACTTGGCTGCGTGCCGATGACGTGGGATCGAAAATTCTTCCCAACATTCTCGAATTGATGTCGGTATCTTGACGACGTTTCTCGAAACTACCGTGTCCGAAGAACACGGACGTATCGTAAGCGAAAGTCGCCAAAGCACGGAAGAACGAAAGAAAGCAAGAGAGAAAGGCGAGATCGCGTTTGTGCGATCGAAAAGATCTTACGCGAACGAGTTTATTATTTTTTGTGCGGAGCGAAGCCGATCGTTGGTCGTAAATTGCGTGGAACTTTCGTTCTTTTTCGGAGGTTTTAGGATTGCAACGCGCGAACGCTTTACTTCGCGACAATTGAAATCGTGAAGCTGCGCGACTAACTACGCAGTTACTGTATCGTTATTATCCTCGTAAATGTTCAACGTGTAACGCAATACAGTATTTCCATGGTTTAAGAAGCTGTGAGTTGTAACTAAGAATGTCAATAAGCTATTCAAAAAGCCACCGGACCTCTTTTGTTTCCATTTTGATTGACCTCACGTTCTACAAAATATTGTCACGATTCTCGCGAAACGGTCCTAAGATTGCTAGTTTTCCGTCGATGGTTAAGGTCGAATTTTAAGAGACGATCCAAAGAGCGGAGAGCGGTGCGCGAGCGATTCAGTTTCATGAAAATCGACAGGGAAGAAATCGAGAATTACCGTAGATTAAGTGGCAAAATAACCGAGGCTATAAATACGTATTGCAACTACTAATATATCAAGTACCATTGATCGTTCTAGTATCTAATTATCCGTGTCATTATCGCAAGATTCTCCGTGTTTAAAAACCTTGTGTCGAGGAGGGGAATAACAATCGGCGATGATTGTTATCGCTAATTAGCTAGCGTGTTCGCTCTGATGTTTTGTTAATTGTTTTCGAGAATCATGTTACATGAAGTGTACGATCATTGTTCGTCAATAAACCGTGATGTGTATAAGCATAAACGAGTGTAAATCCATTTTATCCCATTCACCTCGTCAAACAGTAGTACAGCGTAAAATTACACGAAATTATACTCAACATTTGCCTTGAAGATCGAGGAATATCATCATACGATAAAGGAATTCGTACGATAAATTTAATTACGCAATTGAGAAATTGTACAAAGATAAAACGGGCAAACCAATTGGTTTCTCGCGATACGAGTTAATCCGATGTCTCCTCTACATACACGCCATTTTTACGTTCGAGTGGAACCGAGCAGCCCCTGGTGCAAGAGACGAAGCTGATGGAACGTCGTGCGTACAAACAATAATTTAACGTTACAAATTAATACTAATCTAACCGAAATTGTATCAAATTCCTCAAAGATATTAAAATGTCAAGACAAAGTTTGAAAGACATTACAATGCCCGAAGAAACGTTTGCTGTTACGATAACTGAGGTAACAATTACCCGATGAAACAGTTGTACAAAAGTTATCTCCAGGTTAACAATATCTTGGAAAATCTTGCTAATCGTCGAAAGCAATTACCAGTAAAACAAGTTAAGCACAATTGCTCGAGCGAGTCTTGAGACATTGACGAGTGGAGCAAACATGTAGTCCCTCGAGTCAATTGTAGAAAGAGAATTTGAAAAGGAGAGAAAAGTTGAAGAAAAAAACGACAGACCCAACCCTCCCAAATAATGACATCGACCCCCTACTGAAGCTCCGGCTCATCAACCAGCACGACCGCCGGTATACCGACATACAGGTATATGCAAGAGACAAGAGGGACGAGGCGACGTGAAATCGAATCAAGCGAAGGCCCCGTTGCGAATGACCTTCGTTACCTTCGGCCTTGCAGAGATAGGAGGCAGGGGACAAAGGTAAAAAAGCGAGGAGGGTACGAAGGATGCCAACCTTCGACAACCTACATTAGGTACGGGAGACGCGGAGTCAGCCTGCGGCCGTGG
Source organism: Frieseomelitta varia (assembly GCF_011392965.1). NCBI lineage: Eukaryota > Metazoa > Arthropoda > Insecta > Hymenoptera > Apidae > Frieseomelitta > Frieseomelitta varia. The sequence goes on along the minus strand of NW_025110043.1, from coordinate 272,702 downwards.
GCCACGGAAACTCGACCGCTGATTGGCTACAACCTCCCCCAGGGAAGTGCGTCGCGAGCGTCGAAAGGGAAGAGGGGTGAGCTTGCCTAGAGCCGAGCCGTTTCTACACGAGGCGGAAGGCTCGTCGCCAACGAGGGATCCTGGCCGTCATCCACAGGAACGACGTAACCTCGTCCCTGCGCATCGTGTGCAACCAGGCCCCACGTTGTAATCGTTTCTTTCTCCCTCTGACGATCCACCTCTCTCCTTCTTTTCGCCGCGGAACACTCTCTTCCGCGATTTCGGTCTCCCTCTTTTCTGCTTGCACCCTGTTGCCCCAGCCGGTACGCACTAATGCCGCCACCTCTTCGATCCCTCCACAACCTCCCGGTTCTGGCCCCTACCCTTGTCGCCCTCCAACCCGTCGTGCTATCCTTTTACTGGCTTCTGTTTACGCCACGCGCGTACTACACGCTCGCGCCGCCGAAGAGAGCGAGAGACGGTGATATACTACGTACGTATCTGGCGAGGGGTGGTTGAAAGAGGGAGACGGACAGAGAGAAGAGGGGGAAGATAGGCAAGGTTAAAAAAAGAAGAAAGATGGGAGGGAGAGAGACAGAGAGAGCGACGGAGACGTTGAATCGGATGTGAACGAAGAGAGAGAGAGCGAAAGAGAGAGAGAGAGAGAAGGATAGCGTGGAGAGAGTGGAAAGGGAAGGGAGGACAGACGCACGGAAAAAGAGAGAAAAAGCAGGCGTATCTATATACACGTACATATATACGATACGTACACATGGAAGCTGGACGCAAGTGCATGTCGTGTCATCGACTACGAGGAATACGCACACACTGCTGCGCACCCTCCTGCTGCCGAATGTAGTAGAGAATGAATAATGTACCCACGTACAGCCGATGTCAGGAGGGGCTCCAGGGAATGTAAGCATCGGCCCGTCCCCTCCGAGGGCTTTGTAGGCCGTTTATCGAAACGGCGTGGCCGTCTGCGACAGGATTGCACGTAGGCGATCGTAGGATGCCGCCGTTTCAGGCCCTGGCACCTACCGCCGATTCGAACGTATTAATACTACCTGCTCCTCCGAGAACGATCCATCGATCGTTTTTTGTCTTTGTCGCAAGACGCGACAAGGCAACCTTTGCTACTCACTTGTGATCAAATGATCAAAGGATAATCAAAGATCGTCCTCATCGATAACAACGAGTTGCAATCAGGATGGATTATAAAAGACACGAAGATTAGAATGTAAATATAGGTAGACTAAAGATTTTCCCCGTGCGGTTATCGTAACGTATATAAAACATATTTCTATGGAATAGACAATCTGGAGAGAAAGAACAGCCCTTGCTGGGCTGGGGAAACGCGAGCCTAGGCAGCACGAGGGAGTGGCAGAGAGAGCCTTAATGACTCGTTTTCGATCGACACACGCGAATAGGTGGAGTAGCGCAGGAGGCGAGCGAAGGAGAATCGGCCTCACGCGGCTCCACGAAACACGTGGAAGGTTTCCCAAAAGCGTATATCGACCGATAACGCGGCGCAGGCTCACTGGAGATCCTGTGGTACTACAACGTACATACACCGATACGCATATACATCTATATATACATATATATATATACATATATACATATATACATATATATATACATGTATGTATATATCCTGCTGACTGAACGTTCGCATCGGGGCCGCCCACGTATCACCTACAGGTTCAACACACGAAGAAGGGAACGATTCGCGGAACGATCGACAAAGAAACGAGGAGCCCGAGGAAGCGGAGAAAGGATCAAAGGAAGAGATAGCTACGTAGAGGCCCATCTAGCGGCGTCTCATTCGCTCCGTGATTCCAACCGCGTTCCACAGCTGAACGACCGACCATCCGTCCGAGCCCTCCTGGTGGGGATAGCCCTCCAAGGGATCCTTTCCAGAGAAAGCTTCGAGAGGAAGCCTCTGCCGTTCGGCTGTTTTCGAACACGATGTGTGCCAGAAGGGAGAGAGAGATCCCGTAGGGCTGGCGGGCTCGAGGGGCAAGGGAACCGCACACGCACCATGCGAATATTTTTGTCGGCATCGTCCGACTGTTTGGGAAGCGGTAGAAGGGGGAACGGTTCTTAAAGTACACCCAGGCAGTGTCAGGATTGGAAGGTCGATCGCCGCGGTGGGAGTGCACTGTTAGTTGCCTCATAGCTGACTGGTGTAATTAAAAACGCCTGTAATTAATATTTCCTCGTCATCCGAGATTCGTCATCGGCTTTTCGGCCGATTTCGACTCCCCCGCCGACATTCAACGCACCTCTCTCGATTTCTCTCGAACCTTCCACTCTCCGCGAATCTTACGAAGGTGTATACTTTCGTAGGTACGTAGGCACCTCGGCACTAGTAATTGCTTGAATCTTTCTCCTTTCTTCTCTTTTTTTCGGCCGAAGCTTCGTCTCATCGATGCTACGCAATCGTAGCGTGCGTCGGACGCGAACGCATTCATTGTGCGGCAGAGAGAGAGAGAGAGAGAGAGAGAGAGATTAATTATGCATATTGTCACGGTGCATTCAACGTGCAACAGAGTCGATGCTGGCTTCGTTTCGATACACGATGCCCGCACATGTTCCAAACTTTCGAACCGATCAGTTCCTTCTTTCGTGGCTCGTGAAACGAGCTCTCTCGCTAACGCTGTTCGACGCATTACCGCCATTTTGGTTCTCGTTGGTTCTAACCGACCCGAATTGTCGAATCCATCCCAACCCGTTGCGTTGTGATTCATTTCTCCCGTTGGCCAAATTTATCTCTTACGAGACAATTATTCGCTTTGTTCAGTCAAAGTTATTGCCGATTGTTACTTTGACTGTTGGTTATTCGGTCGAACAGTGTTCGAATCGTGCCCTGTTTCTGACATTTCGATCTTTCCGAGAAAGAGATTACGGTATTGCGAAGGAACGATCAAAGTCAACGGAAGTCTTGACGACAATCTCGAAGACGTCGGCGACGTCTACGTGTCCCTGATGAGACGAAAGCGTTGGCGGATTGAAAGATTATTCGACAGCGCAAGCGCGGCGAACGTGCAAATAGCAAGCGGGTGCACGTCACGGAGATCTGTACGCTGTACTTGCACACGAAGACTCGCATTCGGACACTTAGGTACGCAAATGCGAACGCGGTCCACAAACCGATCCATTTGCACGCATCCTCGATGATTTACGATCCTCCGCTTGTTTCTGTCGCACACCGACGTCCCTGCCTCCGTGTTCCTCGCGAAAAAAATCGATCCTCCGCTGCACAGAAGTCGCAAATTGCCAGATCAAACAGCCAAAGAACAAAGCAATCGGACCGAGTTAATTGCTTGAATCTTTCTCCTTTCTTCTCTTTTTTTCGGCTTCCGAAGCTTCATCTCGTCGATGCTACGCAATCGTCATCTCTCGTTTGCCTTCGAATTTTTCCGAGGCAAGAGCCTCTCCGCGAGCGAGACATTACGTTTCGTTCTTGGCAATTGCCTTGTCTTCGCGTATGACGTCTCATCGACGAACAAAGCGCGTTTTGACGAACTGTCGGTCCGAGAAGCGAAATATTCGAAGCTAAAATGCACAGAACACGCGCAAGGTCTGGACAATGGAAGGCGTAGACGTAGCATATCGGTAAAATTCCGTTTACTCGAACGAAATTTTGGATAGTGTCTCTCGACAGTTTCAGTCTTCTGTTGCTTCTCGATCGTTTAAAGTTCAAATTCGTAGCTAACGGAGAGAATCACTGGATTCATATCGTTCCTCCCGAGAAGTTCGAATGAAGTGCTCTTTCGCCTAAATAGAAAAGTTGCGTGAAGACGCATGAACACGAGGTAACAGTAGTCCGGAACATTTGAGGATGATAAGAAGTGAAACGGATGTGTGATTAACGTCGGGCAACGTCGCTAGGGTCTAGATTAGATATACGTGCGGACATGCTTGCGCTTGTTTTCGGTAGGAACCAAAATGGCGGAGTTTAGAGTACAGGAAACAGTTGGGTCGCAAGATTATTCGGAAGGACTGTAGCACTAAACGAAAGTCTCATTGTTAAAAAGATAATCCTTGACGTTGATCTATTCGTAAGCCATTCATTGAACGAATCTTTCCCTCGGAACAGGTAAGAAGAAACTATACTTTGGCAAATATTCCCATTTATCTTTCCCATTTATCTTTCAATTGCTTTACCTGCCATTAAGCAGTAAATTAGTTTTCTGACTATTCTTCGTTTTCAGATGCTTAGGGAACTCAAATTTTTTCGAAATTACGGGACGTTGCGAACATTTCAATTTTCTCTTTCAAGTATTCAGCTTTCCCGAATTTTTAATACCATCGAGTGAAAGTTCCCTGTGTATTTCTATCGAGTCGGAAGACGAAGCTACTCGATCGAAAAGCTAGTATCATGGCTACATAAAAAGTTGATAAGAAATTTGTCATTTCCTTTCGGAATTGCGAGATCACCCGCAATCTAACGTTCCTCCTCCAACATAAAATTCTCAACTGAGAAGCTGATAAATTACCCTCTATCCACTTGATACATTTTTTGAAAAATTTCACCATGACAGAGATTGCTGTACCGGTTACCGTCGTACACGTGGAATTTCGCGACGACGACGCTTACCAAGAGTAGGACACGAGGAATTTTTACCAAACCAAAAACAGACATGGCGCCATCGAGTTCCACGCGGAATTCGAAAGGAATGAAATCCATCGTCTATCACGAAAACCCTCGATAGACGATAAAAGACCCCTGGGTTTCCGCGTGATCTATCTGGGTCTACCCGGGGGATCGAAGAACGATTGGTCGGTGGCGCAGTGAGAGGACGCCAGGCCGACACTGGTTTTCTAACGTAAACGGGTTTATCGCGCATTTATTCAAACGCACGCGGAAATCCATCTGGCCGGAGTCTCGAGTGCCGATTTCCGTTGCTGGCGCGCTGTAATTGGAGGTTACGAGGTAGAGGAGAACGATCAAGGGAGAAGGAGAGGAACGAAGGACCGGGGCTGACGAGCTAGGGGGTCGCTTTCTGCGTTCGCGGAGAAACGAAAGAGAATAATCAGAGACACACGCGTGGAAAGAAACAGAGAGAGAAAGAGAGAGAAGAAAAAGTACGAAGAGAGGGGCGAGCAAACGAAAAGGGTGAGGTATCGGGTGCGCGAATAGAGGGGAGCTCGTAACCCGGCTGGTAACGCGACGCGATCCTCGATGGGGTGAAGGGGGAGTAGTCGGCTCGTCGGTGTGCTCGGCGTGGTGTACTAGTGTCAGTACGTACCACGCTGGCCAAGAGAGAAGCCAGAAGCGCGCATAGAGGAGAGAGCGGAGAGAAAAACCGACTCGTACAGGGAACGAGGAACGAAGCAGGCAGGCAGGCAAGCAGGCAAGCAAGCAAGCAGGCAGGCAGGCAGGCAGGCAGGCAGGCAGGCAGGCAGGCAGGCAAGGCAGGCAGGCAGGCAAGGCAGACAAGTCGAGTAAGCCAAACCGGCACACAGACAGAGGCCAGGCAGGCTAGGCAGTCTAGTCAGGCGAACAGTCGAGCAGAGACACGATGTGCTGACGAAGGGGCAGGAAAGAGTCCGAGCAAAGGAGAGAGATAAAGAGAGAAAACGAAAAGGGGGAGAAGAGCAGAGAGAGAGAGGGAGAGAGTGAGAGAGGGGCGGGAGAGGAGAGTGGAATAAAACGAAACGGCAGGCATAGCGAGGAGCGTGGTAGAGCCTGGAGGACAGGAGAGAAAGAGCGATGGAGGGGGTGAAGTCGGTGAGCGAAAGGGGCGCGCGGTGAAGGGACGCGGGGATCGGCATTGACGGGGCAGGGAGGGTGTGCAGAGGAGGCAGAGGGGAAAGGGCATATCCTACTCGGGGTCGGGGTTTCAGTTTAGTTTGGCGTGAGTCGCCGTACCGTTGGTACGTTTCTTGTGTGTCGCTACGGTCGTTTTACGCCCGATGTCGTTCATTTCCGTAGTTTAGTTCCATAAAACGCCGCGCAGTGTTTCGCGGCGCCTTTGTACGGACTCGTCGTATTCCCGACTCGTTGTCGTTGTCGTTGTCGTCGTCGTTATTGTTCTCGTCGCCGTTGTCGTCGTCGTCGTCGTCGTCGTCGTGGTCATCGTCGTGGCGATCGGTGCTCCGCGAGATCGTTCCGTATCGTTTGTTCGTCCGTCTGCCGGTTCTTTCTCCAAAGGAAATCGCGGTGAGGCCAACGGCAGACCGTGGTAGTTTTTCGGAGGCTAGTGGCACGGTCGGCGGTAAGGTGAAAGTAAATCCAGTCGTGTGCTTGCCTCGAATGCCAGGGAAGCTGGATCGTACGTCGCGAAATCGCGTAAAGACCGAGCACGCGACGTCGTGGTTGCTTGGACAAGCCGCGTCTCGCCTATCGAAGAGGTAGAACAGAGAGAGAGTTTCCAGTCGAAAGTTCGAACGCGAACCTCTAAGCACCTCTAAGCTCGCGTTTCCTTCACGGGTATATACCTCGTTCGAGCACGAACGACGATACGGCATCGCATTGTGTACGTACGCGGCCAGTATGCTCCACTACCATAGAGGATAGCGTTAGCTACTCCGATTCTCGTATGCGTGTTGCCGCACGTACGGCTCGCATGCTCGCACGTAAGTACACGCACGCACACTCTATCAGTCCGACATAGAGGCGCTTTCCATCGAGTACGCTTGTGTGCATGTAGACCTACTCGCCGGTTGAATGCTGAGAAACAACAGGGAGAAACAGGGAGGGGAACGAGACGAGAGAGACCGGTAAAGAAAGAAGAGAAAGAGGAAACGAGATGGAGAGGGCGGTTTCCTCCATCTTTTTCTCCCTCCCTTCTCTCTTTTTCCGTCCCGCTCTCCGTCTCTCCCTTCTCTGTCCCTCTCCGTCTTCTCTCCCTCCCTCCCTCCCTCTCCCTCTCTCTCTTTCTCTCTCTCTCTCTCTCTCTCTCTCTCTCTCTCGTTGCTACTCGTTTATCCCTCTCCTCGTTCTATCCTCTTCCTTCGACCAAACGGTATCAGTTGTCTCGTTCTCGTACGCGTACTTGTGTATTTATGCGTTTTCTCATATTCGCGCTGCCTCCTCTTTCGTCCTCGACGAAATCGCTCGGTATGCGTTCGCGATACACGCGACGATGGAATAAACATCGACAACTGGCGATTTCTCGCTGAGAACTATGGTGACTACACACGAGGACTCCGTGTTTCCGTTCGTTTCTGCGCCAACTTTGCTACCCGCCTCTCGAAGCGCGAGATCTAGCCAGAAAGAGAGAGAGAGAGAGAGCTATTGTCCGAAATCGAAGGTAACGGTAAAGTTTCTCACTGAGGGAAAAAAAGAAAAAAGAGGGGGAAAAAAGGAAAAAAGGGAAAAAACTCGTTTCGCAGGCTCTCGTCACTCGTATTCGCGCAAACGTGCTCTCCGTCGTCTGCGATACGCGCGGGGAAACGTGTCTCTACTGATTAATCAGCTGGCTGCCTCGACAACCAGATCGCTGTGAAACGCGGAATACCAAAGCGACGGAACAATAGGCGGGAAATTCCTGCCGATGGATGAAATCAAGTTCGAAGACCCTACGCCTGCCCGCGTAATCCCTCGTTTCGCGGTTGGTTTAATTAGAAACTTTCTGCCGTCACGTGTGACCCGACACGCTGTACCTACGATACATACGTAGCGGCGGCTTTGCTGACAAATCGATCGAGAAAAAAAATGCGATTGCTCGGCGTTTTTTCTTTCTTTCTTTTTTTGTTTTTTTGTTTTTTTTTTTTTTTTTTTTTTTTTTTTTTTTTTTCTTTCGAACTTCAACACGATGGGGCCAAAGCACATGGTTTCTGAGAAGTTTCTAGATTTTCGAACGCGCGGCGGGAGGGGAAGGGGAAATTTGAACACTAGCGAAAAATCGAGTCACTACATACATACGTACGAAGCAACAAAACGAGATTTATAACGAATGCATCGGCGCGAGGTGCGGGGAGTTTTTGCGTGAAACGTTAAAAACTTTCGGGGGAGGGGGGGGGGGGGGGGGGAGGTAGAGAAAAAAGGAAAAAAATCGTGAACGATGGCCGCAGATATCTCGAGTCTCTATCAATTCATCGGATATTTTTCTACACGGGTTCGATTTAGATTTTTCAAAAAAGAGAAAAAAAAAACAAGTGCGTGTAGCGTGTGTGTAAATAAACGGCAATTTTAGAGGAGTATTGTATTATATTATTATTACATTATTTACTATCGATTTACATGAAACGTTTACACCCAGACTAAGGTAACAACATATTTCTCTATAAATTTACATCGAAGAAAAGACATAGAAGTGTAAAAGCGTCGAAGTTGCGAAAGAGTTTTGGAACGACACTTGAATTACTTAGGGCACCGAGCTCCGGCGTAAGCTAAGCTTTCGATTGTTTGTACAATCACAACCTTAATGTGAGAAAAAAAAAAAAAAAAAAAGAAAAGAAAGAAATATTTCTAGTCCTTCGACTTATAATGATAATTCCGACATCTCTCTATGGAAACGAGCGACAAACAGAAACAAAACAAACAAAAAAACAAAAAAAAAGAAAACAAGGAAAAAGAAGAAAAGAAAGAGAAAAAAAAAAATAGCGATATACTGTACTGACGTATTCCTTTGTCTCGAGATACATTTCGACTTTTTCCTTTTTCGTTCGCCAATTGTTACTATTTATACAAGATACACGTAACGTCTCGACTTAACCGCGGTAGACGTAGAAAAAAGAGATTGAAATTGTTATTCGAGAAACGTATTATTCAGTGATCGAACTCGGAACGAATCCTTCTCGTGGCATAATTGCACAATTGAACGAGGCACGATGATAACTATGCGATATATCATTTCGTCCACGCGGTCTCTCTGTTAACCTAGAATATCCAGAATCGAGCTTTCACCGCGTAGATTATGCTTCACCGTGTTACGTACACCGACGTTTCCAACGTTCGAAATCGAACGACAGAAGAATTTCTTGTTTCTCCATCGTCTCCTGTCCTTTCCGAGTTCAACAAGCTTCGTTCCCGTAACCGCGTTCGCTAGATCGAAACGCGCGATCTTAGCCCGCGAAGCTTGATTGTGTATAATTAAACGAAAGCGTAATATAAACCTAGAGGACGTAGAAGAAGAATTTCTTTCGAAGAAAAATCCCCTTGAGAGATATACGACATTTAGATGATGTAATCGATAACCTGTTGCAGATTGTAGCGATCAATTAAAACGACGCCGTTTAATAGTAACGACAGAAAAAAAAAAAAAGAAAAAATAATGAGATAAAAAAAGGAACGAAAAAAAAAAAAGAAATACAATACGATAGAGACATTTAATAATCGTTAATGCGTTAAGTTTAAGGGCTTATGGTTTTTTCGACGCAGCTTTGCTCGATCAGTTTTGTAGAGAAACGAGAAACGGTCGGAATTCACGTGCTTACGTCACTCCGTTCAAGATCGTTGCCATTATCGCCGTTATTATAATTACCGCCGTTATCGCCGCTATTATTGTCGTTACTGTGGAAAAGTGAAACGTCGTCGTCGATTGCCCTTCGATCATTCTTACCGACGTTGTTACCACGACGACTCGAAGGGAGAAACGAGAGACGCGAAATCCGCGGATCGAGCCACTCGCACAGGACAAGCAGCTTCTCGACTTTTAATAGGCAACTTTGAAATTTACATCTCGGATAGAAAAACGATTTATCTGTGCACCGTGTAATAAAACGTAGACCCCTCGGTTTAAGAGCGCGTTCACCACAAGGAAGGAGGAACGAGAAAAAAAAAGAAAAAAAGAAAACGAGAAAAAAAAAAGAAAAAAAAAAGAAGAAGAAGAATATAAAAAATAAAGTTAACAAATAAACGAAGCCACCTAGGCGAGAGAACAATCTTTCAGTTCCGTTTTTCCATTGCTTTGATGGGTACACGTGTTATATGGATAAGCATTATCCGAATAACAATGAAATAATAGAAACATACTAGGTAAGGAAATGTTTGCAAATGAAATTGATAAGTGTTTTAATATTGTATCGAAGTGTGTGTATATACATATGTACCAAGCAAACAAACAAACAAACAAACAAACAAAAAAAAAAGAAAAAAAGAGGACAAAAAACAGAAAAAAAAAGGAAGAAAAAGTGAAAAAGATGAACACAAAGAAACGTTACCAATGTCGATGCCTGTTGCCCAAACCTTTCTCCCAACCATCCCCCGCCCCTTACACCGCCGTTTGATTCACTGTAACGATATTTAAAAACACTTTACGATTCGAGGCCCCCGATATGTAAAAATCTTGCGCGGGCTGAGTCTTCGTTTGTTGTACGTTTCAGTATAGTGTCCGAATATTGTCGCAGGGCGACGATTCACTGTCGATCAGCCTCTTGAACGTTTCGTCCATCCGCTAAATCAACTTGTTCGACGATTGAGGTAGCAATAAACATTCGTTTGCTTCCCCTGTTTCTCTCGACTATTTCGAATAATCCCAATGGTTGTGCAACAACAATTGGGAGCAGAGGCAGTTGCGACAGTGAGTCACGCTCCTCACCCCACCTCCCCACAACGATTAAATATAATAAGTTGCAAATAAGTATACGTATTTTCTCAATGAAAACGGTAAAATGATGTATATATATGTATATATATGTATATATATGTATATATATGTATATATATATGTATATATATATATATATGAAATTATACATATATATATATATACCTACATAATAAAATACTTCCACTGTAAACTTGTCTCGTTCTTTTCCACAATGCCTGGATCCTTTTGCGTGATAACTTGACAATTCGTTTGTGATCGTTGAAAAAAAGTAGCAGGGAAGCTTTAAGTTTAATCATTGAAAACTCTGAAATAGGAAAATAAACGAACATTGATCTATACGTACAGTAGATTAAAGCAGGGACAAAAGATAACAGTTAATAACAGAAATTCTTACGAAAGAGAATCAGTAACTGAAGTTTATTATATGTTTATTATTTACCTCGAAATGTGATGAAAGTTAAAACAAGGAAACCACGTGATTAAAAAGTTAAACGTTTTGATTACAAATAACAATTATAAGTGATCGAAAATTCGTTTCGTTGCCGATAATCATTATTGCGGGAAATTCTATTTCGATACGAGAGTGTCTTTTCTAGTTTTCCATCGACTCAAGTTTTAGTAGAGAAATCGTCTGACTCTGGTAAGGTGAAGATCTCATAAATCTCAAAATCGTCTGACTCTAATAAGATGCAGTAGAGAAGCTCGTCTGATGTTAGTATCTGGATAAGGAACAGTTCGCTTATCGGGAAGAAATCGTTTGATCTCCAATCGATACAGATCCCCTCCTGAGCATTCTAATCGCGAGTGTAACTCTTAACAATCAACGCGCAGCGAGCAGTATCTGTATCGTATATACGTAAATCTAGCTAACAACTTGGACTTCCTCTTTTATAATCACTGATTATATATTATTAAATTACATTAAATTTTTATTTTAATTAAACACCAGACAGTATCTCTGAAACAAACCATTTTCAAATTAGATTTTTAATAAAATTTTCAAAAATAAACGTTAATTATTAAGAAACGTCATCATAATTCCACGTTCATAAAAAACAACGTGCCTCTTCGTTCCGTCAAACATTATAACATGCAATACTAATCTACAACAGTATGTTCTTCATGCAATACTAATCTACAACAGTATGTTCTTCAATACTATCAAATGTGCCAACTATGGATACAATTCTTATTTCAGTAATAAATAATTAAAAGTATAACTTAATTGTAAATAACAAACAAATTTTTTATTCAAATAAAAATCATTTAAATAATAGAAGAAATAATTTGTTTCTTATTCTCGATTTTAAATAAATAAATAAAAGATTGTGATCCAATCAAAACAGCGAGAAAAGTGTGGAAAACAAGTGGAACAATTTTAGACTTTAAACTACTATCCGACATCAATAATAATAATAAATAATAATAAATAATAGATAAATTGCAATTTTAATATTTTAATTAATTTATACCTATCCGTTAAAACAACAAATAATTATTTTTTCGTTTTATTTAAACTCTCGAATATTTAAATAGCTTTGTATTTAAATATTTATGTAAATAAAGATGTATTTGAACGATATCGAACACTACGATACGCGCTATACAAAAACATGTCACTGAACACCTCTTCAATAAAAACCATATCGTGATTTTACACTGAAAAAGAAAGAGAAAATGTACTTGTACATGTGAACTTTCCAAATATACGATATGAAACAATTTTCACTTCTGGCTATAAATCGATACGTGATAAACTAGTTGTACATTCAAGAGACTGTAGCAATCATATTTGAGGCATATACATTATTAACATCAATAAAGCATGTCACGTTGGTTTGCACTAACGTATCATTTTTACTTCACGCGTGGAAGTTCGCCCTAGATGAAACACGTATCAATCAAGTGTCTGGATAGATCAAAGTGACTTCAAATCACTAAAGCCACTAATTATCGTATAAGTTAAAACCGAGATTGGAAAGAAAAGCGGATCGTCATGCATACCGGACAATATACGGACATATCCATTAAAATGTTACACTTTCTGCTAAAACTCACTGGAATCTCGGTGACGACGAACGACATCGAAGAACGTGGAAGGAAATTCGCGGTAGTCTACACCATCGTTGCACTCGTTTATGGCGTGTATGTGAATGTCGCCGACATTTATCATAGTATGGATGATTTGGACGTGAGTATGTTTTAACTGGCAATCCTCCAGGAAAATCGTTTTTCTTTTTTCATGTTACCGTTGACGATAAACTATGTACAAGTAGTTAAGTTGTACAGTTAAATTAGATAGACATATTACTAAATAGTTTTAAACAATGATTATAAACAAATATACAGTAGGAAATTACGGAAGTGATTTAATAATTATTCACAGTTTAATTACAAAGTTTGTTAGAATGACAATTAAATTCTTACGACAACATTATCTTTTAACGTAGACTTTTTGCTCACACATGTGGTCCAGCTTTGTACGAACTTTCATGTATATTTCGAAAAAGATGAAAAAGCGTGTTATGCATACGTTGTTTTTTAAGCTCTTTGCAATTGATTTTAAACTTACCGATGTGTTTATACTTAGAACAAGAAAGAACATCGTCCACCCACATACTGTGCCGACCACAAACCTAGAAAACCACTTTAGATTACAAAACTGAAATACTACTCCACTTTCCTTTTATACAAATATATAATAATAATATATAATAATAATAATTACTATTGTAATGAACAGAAAAAAATCTAAGATGGATAGTTGAAATAGTCATGATAAATGAAAATCAATCAATGCTAGCAAACAATATAATACTGATTATTAATCACTAGACTGTGGATATTTAAATTTAAATATAAATATAAATTTTGAATATAAATTTGCATAAAAATCCGCAGTCTACAACAATCACTGCTCCTTTCGATTATACAGATTAACATCGTAAACCATTGTTTCAGCATTGTATCTTTTTGACATCTAACACATTGAACATAGTCCTAGCGATGTTCAAACTTTCGGTAGTAAGTTTTTATAGAACGGAATTCTCGGACATAATTCTATACGCACAAAAACATTTCTGGCATCTCGATTATAACCACAATGAGAAGCTACTTTTCGCGGAGTGTCGAAAGATTTGCACTATGTGGACCATATTTCTTGTCTTCGTTACTGAAGCTGCTTTGTCCTTCTATGCAATTGTCCCGATCTGTGGTAAGTTGATTATCATCAATCAAAAGATTAAATAAAGTTGCTATTTCATAAAGAGGAAATACTTTTAATATTTATTGCATATTTCTTATATGTTTACAATAAAAAATAATTTACCATATTTTTTTTACTACGTTGCACTCATGCTTCCAGCAAGTATTGGAAATAATAAATCGAATAGAGTACTTCCAGTCAGCATGTGGATCAATCTACCGCAAAACGTGTCACCTTATTACGAAATAATGTTCACCACCCAGGTGCTCTAAATCTCCACTTACGTATACTTCAAGATAAAAATACTTTTACAAGTTTCAATAAGCTTTCAATAACTCAATAACCACGTTATAACAACTGTGTCGTTGCCAAAATAATCCATGCGAATTTATGCAAAAGAAAGCAGCAAAATGCTTTATTAAAATATGCATTTTGCAAGTGCATTAACGGCTATGCAAATTAATTTGTGGCACTTTCCTCGTGGATTTTTCCTTTGTTTACAAAATATATAAAATACATTTTAGTCATTAGGGAAAGCAATCTTTGCCACTTTTCGTACATTCCATCTCTAAAAGAAATGATGGCATTTTTGTATCTCAACAACAGTTTTTCCAACCTTTTAAAACGTTTTAAAATACACATGGATCAGATGAAGTGACAGAAATGAGAACATAATTTCAAGAAGCTAACTTTGCCAAATGGCTACGCAATAGAAAGTTTCCAGTCTCTGAAATATGCAAATATCACTTCTTTCAGTGAATTTGCCTTATTTAAACGTGCATTTTTCAATTACTGAAAAGCGAAAGAAACATTATAAAACAACACTGTTTTTTGAAGTTACATATATCTAACAGAACTGATTTGTCTTAGGCTTCTCAAAGCTCATTTCCAACTCAAAATTCTCAAAGAGCTTGATGATTCGAATGCAGAATAATAATTATAATTAATTAATTCACAAAATAAATCACTGAATTAACTTGTACATCTGATATTCGAAACTTGCATTACGTTTTTAAACTGCACAGTTACTGGTTTTACAACTTTTGGAAACACGATAACGCGACATGTATCACAATCACTTTCTTCATCGGTAATTCCACGATATTTACATAGGTACTGGCAGTACAACATATTGGCGTAAGCTTCGTAGGTCCTGAGAACGTCTTATGCGTGTTGAATCTGCACGTGGTCTATCAATTTCGTATGCTGCAAAACACTTTATTGAATTTATGGTCAGACATCGACAAGGAGACGGATATTGTCGCTTACTCGAACAAATGCTACGAAATTCTGAAGAAATGTATCCAAAAGCATCAGTCGTTAATCGAATACAGCGCTAAACTCGAGGACATCTTTACACTGCCGATCCTCAGCACTATGGTTATCTTTAGCGTGCTGATGTGTTTCGACACGTACGAGATGATACTGGTACGTCTGCGCAATGAGCTTCTATCTCCTTTGATTTTTCCGATTTTCAACCCTTCCGATCCGATGAACGTTGAGAAATGAGATGCTGTAAGTTGAAATGACACAGAAGAAAGAAAAGTTGTCCTGTCGCTCGATTCGTAATACGTGTATAATCGTAGGATCACCATGATGGTATTAGCATGAAGAATTTATTTATCTTGTTAGGTTACCGTATTATAAATTTATGTTGTTATAAATTCCAAAGATTCGCTTAATATATTTTCGTTGTTATTCGTTTCTACTTGAATGCCACCATTTTACGAGAAATTTAAACAATTGAAGTATTAATTAATATTAAGATAAATGTTTGATTTGACAAAATTGACTGTCTATAGTGGAATTTAAACAATTGAAGTATTAATTAATATTAAGATAAATGTTTGGTTTGACAAAATTGTCTATAGTGGAATTTATTTAGTTAAATCAAAGTCATACTTATTATAATTAAGAGAATTAAATAAATATTTCCCACTGTTTCCAAAAGTGTTCTAATTTTTAAAATTCCAATTTAAAATTTCTAACAATAATTCTTTACATTAGGGAGACATACCTACCGGGACGCGCCTTACTTTTGTTTTCCACATGCTCGGTATCTTCTTCTATATCATTTTCTTCACATACATCTGCCATGGTTTAGTAGAGGAAAGCTCGAATATCAGCATGGCATTGTATTCAGGATGGTGGACAATATTGCCAATGAATGAATCTGGAAAAATGATGCGAAAAGACATGAACATAATAATGATGAAGTCAATGCGACCGTGTCATCTCACTGCCGGAGGTTTCTTCCCTGTCATCATGGAAACGAGTACCACGGTACATAACCATTCAATTTTTGATAAAACTTTTGGAAAATCCATCCAGTATGAGCAACTTTTATTTCACTATTTCGAATATGCAATAGAATACAATATAAATTTTGGCAACAACTTCGCGACAATAATCAAATTTCTTGTTGATTTCAGGTGATAAGCACAACAATGTCATACTTCGCTCTTATGAGGGAGTCATCTTTGAGAGCAAAAGAGGGTAACTGATTATGAACACACACATATACGCAATGGAAATATTTTAATGCTTGCAAATAGACTTCAATACTTGTATCCGAAATAATTGCGAAATAAAATTTATATCATCGAATGACATCACTAAGCCAACAATGTTTCCTTGATTTCACAATAAGCAAGATTCGAAGCAATCCTTATTTTTTTCTTCACTAACGAATCACTAACGAATTTTAAACAAACTCAGATCACACATAAACCTTGTCCTCTCGTGAAATTTTTTCAAGAAACTTGCCCTTCGATTCTACATGAAGCAATAAGAGTTTCCATCGATTCACAAAACAAAGTACTTTTCTGTTGTTTAAAAATAATACAAGCATTTGCAGGTTACTTTGTGCATGGCCACGATCGTTTCTCTTTCTTTATATTGAACACCTGCGATGTTCCGTTCAAAGCCCTCATTCATGAATAATGCATCTATTACGCCTATTCATTTCACACGAGAACATGAGAAGTGGCCGTACAATTTTTGATTGGCGTACAGGCAGATGGTCAGAGGGTCATCACGACCAAACACTTCATGTTTAATATCGCGTGAGGAATCGATTGAATATGTAGGTGACGTGCTTCAAGAAAATGCACATCATCTTTCCTCTGACTATTCAACGTCCATCATGCATGTGCTACACAATAGGAACGTCTCGATAATTTGGGCGAGTTTTCTCATGAAAATCGTTGGCCTGTGGTTAGCAGCCGATCAAAACGAGCAGTGTCGCCGAGATTTCGCTCTGATTTACACGCTTGGGGCACTTTTCATCAGCATATGCATCGCACTTAGAGATATCTATCATACCTGGGGAAATTTCAGTGTAAGTACGCGAGAGTTTGACTTTGATCAATTTGTCTTTTCACTCTTTATCCATTCATGCGTGTATTGTGTTATAAATAAATGGAATTTAAGAACTGAGATAACTGGGAACGCGTAGAAAGATCTTTTTAAGATTGATCTATTAAATTCTTTTAAACCTGATTGTTGTTATCTAATTTTATTTCACAAAATACGCATGAGGAATACTGGTCAAAAGACAGCCTGAAAATCCCTCAGAAGAAACAGGCAAATTTGCAGACTAATTTCGTATTATTTTCACATTTGTATCTATAATTACAGGATTGCGTTTTTATTTCTTGCAATATTTTATACGTGATGGTGGTTTTCTTAAAAATCGGCATTTTATACAGGCACAAAATCGAGTTCTTTAATTTACTTATGTTCACGCAGAAGAATTTCTGGCGTCCGTATCATGATCCACAAGAAATACTAATTGTTACTGAGTGTAAAAAGATATGCAACGTTTGCGTTGTCCTTCTCATCTTTTGTGCTCAGGGCAGCTGTGCTGGTTATATGATAACTCCGCTTATAGGTAAAAAGAAATATCGTGACATCTACTTTTTAATATAAAAAGTGATGTGATATTAGATTTAATGAAACGCTTTCTGCTCTTCAGCGAATATAGGGAGAAACGAATCTGATAGAATGTTGCCGTTCAACTTGTGGGTCGATTTACCTATAGGAATGTCGCCTTATTTTGAAATATTATTTGCTATCCAGGTACAACTAGTACAATTCTTTCTTGCAATTCTGCAATTTTTGTTTAATTTGGAAGATCGTACTTATTTTAACCCTAGAACGGCACTATGGGATTACCACACATCAGAAACAAACGCCTAGAACAGTGTCAACTGTTTCGTAACAATATTTGTAATCAGATTTCTGTTGATCTGATATATGTGTATATATATANGATTTACACGCTTGGGGCACTTTTCATCAGCATATGCATCGCACTTAGAGATATCTATCATACCTGGGGAAATTTCAGTGTGAGTACGCGAAATTTTGTTCAATTCGTCTTTATCACTATTTCATGACCGTGTTGTATTGGAAATAAATTGAGATTCAAGACAATTGACTTGGAAATGATGCACAGAAATTGATACACTTTAAATGAACTGAAAACGATGCATACATTGATACATTTTAAATAAACTGACTGATATATTGAAACTTTTCGAATGAATCCCATTGTTAACCCACTTTCAGCTTATTTTATTTCACGTAATACACATTAAAAATACTGACTAAAAGATTGTTAAAATACTGA
This sequence comes from Frieseomelitta varia, assembly GCF_011392965.1. Taxonomy (NCBI): domain Eukaryota; kingdom Metazoa; phylum Arthropoda; class Insecta; order Hymenoptera; family Apidae; genus Frieseomelitta; species Frieseomelitta varia. The sequence goes on along the minus strand of NW_025110043.1, from coordinate 254,359 downwards.
CTAAAAAATTCTCTCGCGGAAACAGATTAATGTACAATTTAATTTCATATTACTATGACATCTAGATTTATGATTTCAGGATTGCGTCTTCATTTGTTGCAATATTCTATACGTGATGGTGGTTTTCTTTAAGATCAGTATTTTATACAGGCATAAAATCGAGTTCTTTAATTTACTTGTATTCACGCAGAAGAATTTCTGGCGTCCGTATCATGATCCACAAGAAATACTAATTGTTACTGGGTGCAAGAAGATATGCAACATTTGCATTATTCTTCTCATCTTTTGTACTCAAGGCACTTGTGCTGGTTATATGGTGACTCCGCTTATAGGTACGTAAACGGAAATACCGTTACATTTACTTTTTAATATAAAAAGTGATATGATATTAGATTTAATAATGAAACACTTTCTGCTCTTCAGCAAATATAGGGAGAAACGAATCTGATAGAATGTTGCCGTTCAATTTGTGGGTCGATTTACCTGTAGGAATGTCGCCTTATTTTGAAATATTATTTGCTATCCAGGTACAACTAGTATAATTCTTTCTTGCAATTCTGCAATTTTTGTTTAATTTGGAAGATCGTACTTATTTTAACCCTAGAACGACACTATGGGATTACCACACATCAGAAACAAACGCCTAGAACAGTGTCAACTGTTTCGTAACAATATTTGTAATCAGATTTC
>NW_025110043.1:245234-253531 GCF_011392965.1 Frieseomelitta varia | reverse complement strand
TATTTTTATTATATTATGCTATATCAATTTAATATTATTATATAATTTATTATTATACTATTTCATTAGTTTCATATTAATTACATCGTGTGCGCACAGGCGGATACACATCCTTCAAAGAAAGTCAGTTTGGTACTGAATTTGAGTGGTGTTTTCTGTCAACTGTTCATGTGCACGTATAGCTGCGACGACCTGATGCAACAAAGTGGCAACATCAGCAATGCAATATTCTCAATACCATGGGCAATCTTCCCAATGGACAAAGCTGGTACCATTATACGAAAAAATTTGATAATTATCATCATGAGATCGCATAAGTTTTGTTGCTTAACAGCCGGGAAATTTTTTCCCGTTTCTCTCCAAACATTTACCGGGGTAATTAATTCCATGTCTATGTCTTCGTGACAATTTTTCTTTTCTACCATGGGTTTTCACGTCAGACCGTCCCTATTAAATCGATTGTTATGCCATAAGTTGTACAATTTACAATCTATGGCGTTTTCTTTTTATCTCTGAAATTTAATTTTATAATAATTGTTAATGATAATTCTACAGTCAGACATGGTACTAATACTAATTTATATTATTTCACAAAACGTTTAAAATTTAAATTGTATTTTGTATCTATATTATTATAAGTATAATATTCACAATGTTTGTTTTTAATGTTGCACACATAATAATACAAATAATATCTTTTCATTTTATTCCTTTTTTATCATGTTGATAAAATTTATATTTTTATTATATTGTGTAGAATAGTAATGTAATAATAAGTTTTACTAGTAGGAATATTCTATGGAATAAATTTCGAAATGAGATTTGATTGATTCTTCGTGAATGTTTATTTTTAATATTGTTAGCTGAGAAATGATTCAGTTGCTAGTTTTTTACGATTGATGTTAACACTTTTTTTACTGTTTGCTGCGACGAGAAATTTTTAATTGTTCTTGATAGCGAAAAGATAAAATTGTGATTATTGTATTGTTGCAGGTTCTCAGTATGGCAATGTCTTATTTCACTCTGCTAAGAAATACATCTTTAAATGCAACAAATTCATAATTTGTATGCTTTTTATTAATAACGGAAATATAAATAACAGGACCTGTTCGATTAGAAGGCACCAAGCTATATAATATTGCTGCGAACTTAAATGAAAAGTAATGGTGCATCTGTTTCTAAGTTTCTATTTCTCAATAAGAGAAATTTTCACGTATGTACAATTGAGAAATGCAAGACTGATTTATAAACAATAATATATTGAGTTTGTTATTTAATTAGGATATGTTGCAAATAAACGTTTCTTAAACATGAGTGTTGTCCATCTTACAATTATTATTCTTTAAAAAAACTCGACATTTTGATTTTAAATCAAAATGTTATTTATTTGTTCGTTATTATTATTACGTTAGTTTTCATACTTTCGGCCTGATATTGACATAATTTTCAACAACGCATTTTTTTATCCACACCGATAAGAAATAGTTACACTGACAATCATGATTTTTCTATTGAACGTACAATGGCTATCAAGACAATACAGAAAAAAATTGTTTGCATTGGAAAAATTTCAAAATATTCAATTTCATTGGATAAACTAATTTATTCTGTGAAATTTGTACAATGAAATATGAATTAGTTATGCGTTTACCTTCTTATGTGGGAGATAGTTATTTATGAACTCTTTATCTCATTGCCACAAAATTGCCACTCTTGGTCACCAGTCGCAGCAATGTGGATTCATACTGATATCGGGGTGTGCTCGTCCCCAATAGACAGTTAATATATTGTGTGCGTGTGTGGAAATGTATTCCGTGTTACCCTCGTTCCTTCTCAGTCGGTGTCATCTTTTTAATAATGCACAGTGCACATGTCGATTGTTCTCTCGTTCTTTGAACAATTACGATGTCCTTCCATGTCATTTCGATTGAAATGAAAATAAGAAGCAAGGGAAGAAATGAACACACTTGAAGAATAAGTAACACACTACAAACGTTTGAAATATACTATTAAAGAGAGAAAATGAAAAAGAAGTTGAAAGAGACAGAAATTAGAACTGCGTCTGCGTATACGAGGCTGGTAAACGAATCGTCGTACACCAAAGATTTTGCATTGCTAACAACAGCCACTTTAATGAAACTCGTCGGTCTCTGGCTGGCAAAAAACGCAAAGGAACAACGTACGCGTCGGCTAACTTTTATCTACACATCGATTGCAATTCTAATTGGCGTGTGGCTACAGTTCAGGGACTTTTACTACATGTGGCCAGACTTCAACGTGAGTATGAAAACATTTTTCTAATCAGTACGATGGACAATGATCATATTTGCAACGAATGTTTTTCTACGATCGCAAAGTTTTGAAAAATGCGACATGATGAATGTGAAAGACTTCTAAGATTTTCACTGCGTCACTGAACACAATGAAATCGATTCATTTATTCGTAGTCGACTTCTTCTACAACTTTGTATTTAATACTTTGTTGCTTGATATCTCATTTAGAAACTGTTTCGAAATAACAAACGCACCAAGGTGATTTTAAACTGAGACATGGAAATGGCTTCAATTTTATTTTGAATTCTTTTTGCTCAAAATTTTGTTTGAAAATTCCCGGAAAATTAATATGAACTACAATTTTGTATTTGGGACACTTTCCTCTCCCTCACCCTGAAGATTTCATATTGATTGGAATCTGCTTTTCACAACAATAATCAAAAGTCTTTAGGAAACATTTCAATCACGATTTTTTAATTCCCAGGAGTGTGCCTACACGGCTTGTAATATTTTATGCATGGTTATGGTATTGCTGAAACTGTCCATCATATTTATACACAGGAAAGAGTTACTCGAACTGCTCGAATACACGCACGAGAATTTTTGGCATACGAATTACAATTACGATGAGCTATTATTATTACAAAGTTGTAGAAAGATTTCGGTTGTATGCCTCTCTTTAATCAATTTTTGTGCACAAGGCACGGCTTTCAGCTACGTATTAACGCCCATTATAGGTGAGTGTGTTACTCGAAACAGAACATCAGTATATTAGCTTTTTTTTGAAATTTAATACTAAATTTACTATGTATGTATGCAATGAAATACGTATTCTAAATTTAAAGTATAGGAACGTTGTTTATATTCTAGAAAATATTGGAAAGAATTATTCAGAGAGAGTTTTTCCATTTAGAGTGTGGCTTGATCTACCGCTAACTGAACCACCATACTTTGAAATGGTATTCACACTTCAGGTACATACATAAATGCATATCTCTATGATCTTTCTGTGAAACAAGCAAACAAACATTTGATCAGAAAAAAATAACAATAATATTAATGCAAAATCAAATTTATTCGAGTTTTGCATTATTATTCTCTCCTAAAATAAATTAATAAGAAAAGCTCATTAAAGATCATAGTAGAGAAATGAAATTACACAAAATAGAAATGTCTTTCAATACAGTGAAAAACATTATTTTTGCTTAACACGTTAATTAACGAAAAGTTATTCACACCTCTGAAAATACACCGCTACAAATCAATAAAATTACTGTGACGAATCGTAGTTTGGACATTTCGTCTAGTAATTCTAGAATTAATTCAGTACAACAAGTTCGTTTATTTCAAGTGATCTTATGTTACTTATACAGGTTTTCTCTTTGTGCCACATTACTATATCTTACGTTTGCTTCGACAACCTTTTGTGTCTAATGAATCTGCACGCGGCCACTCAGTTTCGTATATTACAATATCGATTAACAAACTTGGGTCAATCGGGCAAACAGCAATCTAACAAGAATTATTTCAAAAATTGTTACGCAGTGTTTAAGCAGTGTATTGAAGAGCATAAGAATCGAATTAACTATTGTCAAAAACTGAACTATATATTCACAAATATTGTGCTTGGGCACGTGCTGGTCTTCAGTTTACTAATGTGTCTAGTTGGTTTTCAGGTACTTATGGTGAGTTTTCTTCTTTATTATAATATATATAGTTTCCTTTTCAAACACAATATGACTAACTAACAACTGATATTAAATTATTTTCTATCTATCTATCTATCTATCATTGACGACGTCTTTCTTAAATCATTCAATATACATGCAGGCAAATTCATCCTCTACGAGGCGAATGATTTTCGTGTTTCACATAACGGGCAGTTTGAGCCAACTATTGTTGTTCACGTATAGCTGCGATGCTCTGATAGAGGAGAGCACGAACGTTGGAACAGCTATATATTCTGGGCCCTGGATACATCTACCAATGGACAGGGTCGGCAAAATGTTACGAAAGGATCTAAGAATGATGATCATGAGGTCGAGAAAGCCTTGTTGTTTAACTGCCAGCGGATTCTTTCCTGTTTCTCTGGAAACTTATACCAAGGTTCCTACTTTATTCATTTTCTCACTTTCCTTATGTATTATTTTCCTTAAACTATGTATTATTTTCCTTAAACTTTGATACCCTATGCATATTCTTGCAAGAAAGGACGCACAAGATGGAATCGTACGATATGAAATGTTTTCGTTACAGGTGCTTAGTACCGCGATGTCGTACTTTACATTAATGAGACAATCCTATATTGATTAAAATTACAACGTTTGTAGATCAAATTCGTAGATCAGAAATACAAGTAGGATATTTTTTTCGTTGAATTCCTGAAGACTGGACACTCGGCTTGGTCCTATGAAGAGAAAATTTACCAATTCCAATCATCTAATAAAAATTCATTACCATACCTAATCCGTACGGTTTTAAAATCTATATTTACGTGGTAAAAATCTCTATTAATCTGGCTACAATCTCTTAGCAATAATACGATTGTGACATTACACTGTGTTGCTAACGTTGATGAAGAGGTACATCTTTCACATCTCTGCAATTTACAGTACAATTTAATTATTTCTATCGATTTTTACTATGAACAAAAAAATCCTAAATTGTATTCAATTATGTCAAAAATTATATTATAAATTAATATTTGGTTTCAGAAGAGGACAATAATTTATAATGATTCGACGTGACACGAAGCTTACAGAGAGACACGAGATTTACAATCATAAGCAATTGTTATTTTTCAAAAACCGACATAATTTGTTCTGTTATTTAAATAACAATATTCAGACGATTCTAATATAACAGTGATTTAAATGACCAGCATACATATTTGTTCGGACAAAATTTTACACAGTATTCGACTATATTAGCAGTTGCATCTACTTGTATTTAAATGTAAAAAATCCCAGACAATGATAAGAATGAATATCACAATCATATATAATGGTTATATGAATGTTATATGAATTCTCTATAATTTACACCCTACTCACGTTCCCCACCCCCAAACAAGTTTACACAAACGGAATTTAATTACATTTTTAACTCTTATCTTCTCGTCAATCCTCACAATCAATCCAAGCGATCACAAAATTAAGATCAAAATATCTTTAAAGATAATAAATCAATAAAGATAAAGAAACTAATCGTCCTTCGACCATATTCTACTCGAATATTTTTTCAATTTTTCTTTTTAGAACAACGAAAAAATACTACGCACATTTTGAAAAATACTACAAAATGCATTATTCTGCATTACAATAGTCCACTCTGAATCTTCCATTTTCTTCCCCTAACATTTCTTCCAGACTTCAACCGAAACAAAAAATATAACTCGTTAAAAAATTTAAACAAATTTTAAATTTTATACATGATCGGAGTGAATAAAAAAGAAGGGTACAGTACTCGGTAATAAATTTATATTTCAGAAATTAATAATGCTGAAATTTTACACACAGAGTCCTCTTTCCCTCTTCTCCGAACTTTCAAAATTTCGTTTCATTCTGACGAATGATACTGGACCAAAAAAGGAACAAAAATCATCATTTTCGAACGTAATCGCTGTATAATGGCACAATGAATAGATACAAAATAGAAAAAGTGGGAAATACTTTTCAATTATTTCTGTTCGCGAAGAAAAGACAAGATAATGTTACAAACATGCAATTGGATTTCTGCTGCTAGCAAGTGTAGAGATCAGGCGTACGTTAACAAACTAAATGATAAAAATTGGAATACTAGTGAATATCGGTGTCGATGAAATGATTATCTGCGATTTAACATACCGCGTGAAATACAGTTATGCATACAACACGAAAAGGACATGAAAGTATACATACGAAACAATTTGCAAGTGAAATTTATAAATTCCACCATTTTCTCCAAGAGCAGCAACTGTGGTCCAATTCGAAGTGCACAACGTTCTTCAACGACATCCAAGCAACAAATACATATATTGGACTGCCGCATCATCGTTGAACATTTACCGTTTCCCTAGAATAATTTATAATTTATAAATCTGACACTTTTTTCCCCTTTTCATACAGAGAACAGCAATTACAATGACGTACAAAATAACTAGTTGTCTATGCAGTAAAATACGCGAAACAAGCCAGACAGCGACAGCTCAAGGAATCGAAACCTTTGGGTGACAAGTAAAATAGAACCTCGTGGTACAATTGAAGTTCGAAACGTCCGAGACACGTCGCAGACACAGAATGAGCTCCAAAGAAGTCAAAGATTTCTCTATCATCATCACCAGTTTTCATTTGAAATTTGTTGGATTTTGGATAGCTAACAATCATGCTGAGAGACTCTGGATGAACTTTGCTTTGTTTTATACATTCTTTGCCATTCTTCTCGCTCTATCGACCGAAATGAGGGACTTGTATTACACCTGGGGAGATTTTGGCGTGAGTGAAGAATATAATTTGACATTTAACAGTCGAGAATTTGGCAAAATTCTATACAAAACAACTGTTATGCAAAGAATGACATTCCAATTACAGGAAACTATTTATATTATGTGCAACGTTGTAACTATCATTTTGGTTCTAACGAAAATCTTCGTCTTGTTAATATATTACGACGAGCTGCATGACGTAATACATTACGCGAAAAGGAATTTTTGGCACACGGATTACGACTCGTACGAGCAAATGATTATGGACAGATGTAAACGTACTTGCATCACCTTCGTTTGCATTTTTAGTTTCTTTGCTGAGGGAACAGTTACTACTTATATAATAAGACCACTTATGGGTAAGATATTTAAGCACAAAGTAATTATTATAAGATAAAATAATTTTTTTTTTTCATCAATGTGTATGTACGAGAGAGATTTAAAGCTGAGATTTGTTATTAATTTTGACAATATTAGCACGCTTTTAACACAACACATTAATAATGGAATACGAATAAGTATAGTTAAGCAATTAAGTGCTGAAGTTATTTCATCCTTATTGCGATCATAAGTTACAATTGCATCTAGGTTATAAAGATTAACTTTTCGACTGCCAGCATTCTTCGATAAAAATAATGGTTTGATTTTACAAAAAAATTATGTATAGGTGACCTACTTCGACAAAATTGTACGAGCATAATCTACAGTTGGAAATTAGAGCTCTAATACCATTCATCAGAATGATACGAAGTTACGAAGTATAATGGGGGGGGGGGAGGGGACTCAGAATGTAACATCTTAGCTGCGGGTTTTCATTAGTTTCGGACGTATTAATGAAAAATTTTGGCCACAATATGTTGAATTCTACAGATGTCAATATACACTGCTATATTAATACAATATATTATACACTGCAGATATTAATACAAACTGTACCGACATTTATTAATACGCTTGCCCAAAGTCAGAAAATCAGAAAAATCTTCGATCCTGTAGAAAATCTTTTGTAGAAAACCACGGAAAGAATGAATCAGAGAGGATACTACCATTTAACATGCGGTTGCCTGATTATCGTACATCCTTCACACCGTATTTCGAAATGTTGTTCTTACTACAGGTTTGGCAATTATTTTATTTACAACATTAGCAGATTTTTTTATCCAACGTTTAATTATCTTACATGCATCTACAGGTCGTATGTGGATATCTCGTTGGCGTGTGCTACCATTGCTTCGACAACATGTTATGCATTCTAAATCTACACACTGCTGCTCAGTTTCGTATTTTGCAACATAGGTTTGCAAATATGTGCAACACAATTGATCACGAAAAATTCCACGAACATTCGGAAAAATCATACGTAGTATACAGTGCGTGCAAGTATGAAAAGTTTAAAGCTCACGTTCAGCAGCATCAAGCGTTGATTGAATTCTGTAGAAAACTCGAAGAGGTGTTCAATTTACTTGTATTTGGACAGGTATCGCTGTTCAGCTTGTTAATCTGCCTCGATGGATACTTGATACTTATGGTTAGCGGCATATGCGTCTTAATTTCCTATTTT
>NW_025110043.1:240348-244057 GCF_011392965.1 Frieseomelitta varia | reverse complement strand
TTTTATGATGATAGAGGAGAAGAATCGATAAGTTTCGAAAGTGACAACGTCTGTTTCATTGTATGTGACGATTCATATACATCAGAATGCGCGCGACAGTTTTAGATGCTGACTCGCCATGCAAACGGAACGGCATACGGACATATCGATTAATCTGTCGATGTTCTTTTTGAAGAATATTGGCCTATGGATAGCCGAGGATTCGGCGAAAAAGCGTTGGATGAAATTAATGCTCGTCTTCACAACATGGAATTCGATGATCGGCTCAGTCCTCAATATCAGAGACTTGTATTTCACTTTATTGTACAAAGGCGTGAGTATTGCTCAATTGAATAATATATTTTAAATGAAGTTCCGTACGCGTTAACTGAGTATAATGTTCTAAATATTTATCGCGTTTCCAAAAACGAAACAAATACCAATATTAGGGTGTTCTAAAGAACCGATGGTATCACGCGTTGACAAACTGATTTCGGAAAATAACTAAATGATGGATTTCGAATCTTTTGTTATTATGCTGCATGTTTTTACGCTATCGTGGGAAATTTAAAGATACAGAAATATAAATGAATCCAAAAATTTCAACATAAAAATATACAAAGTAACAAAGTAACAAAAGTGAAGTATTTGTTGTAATACTAATGGAAATGAATTTCTACTTGGTCCTCCATTTTTCTACTTTCAATAAAAATTTACTGTCTGATAATTACTAATAAATAACACCACTGTATGATGTATTTTCGAGATGTACGAAAGAAACGAAAGAGTACTAACTTGACAGGTTCAGCATGTTGAACATCGTTATCAAATCATTGCTACTAAACGTTATTATTAAATTATCTATAGAAAAGAATATCTAGAAAAGAGATACATACATTTGAGTATAGAAATCATTTCTACATTTCCATCCTTCGTGTATATTTAATAAATTAAAAGTTTAAAATACAAATACATTGCACATACGTGCAATAATCTAAATTGCTCGTGCTAGGTAATAATTTGTCTAATTTCAATTATTAATATATGATAATTAAGCTGTTCATGTGGTATATATGTGACTATATTTATTTAAACAATACGTATTGCAGGATATTCTTTATGTCATTACTAACTTGTTAACCGTGGTAATGAGTTTACTCAAGATATGTATCATACTGATGCATAAAAGCGAATTTTTAAATCTGATCATTTACATGCAACAAAATTTCTGGAATGTCGATTACGATTTCCGTGAGAAAGAAATATTGAATAATTGCAAAAGAACTTGTGCCTTTTTCGTTTCCTCTGTCACCAGTATTGGTATATGCGCTATGCTGTCTTATGTAATAACACCGATTCTTGGTAGGTTCTTAAAATATTCTATTTGCATATACGATTAATGTGCTATTTTTAATAGTGTTTATTATTTTTTTTTTTTTTGTGTATACAGTATATGATGGCCCTTGTACAAATGCTATAGAGCATAAAATGCCATAAATTTCTGTTTTATATACATGTGTTAAGGACATTTTAAAATTTAAACAATCTTAAAGAAAAGAATTTTGGTTCGACATTACTATAGTAAAGTTTAATAATTATACATACTAATTTATATTTCTCTAAGTCAGAAAATAGAAAATTTGATAAACAACAAACTGATTTGATAAACATTTATATACATTAAAAATATATTTTTTAAAATAACTCATTCGAATGTTTGTTGCAGCAAATGTTGGAAAAAATCAATCCGAAAGAATATTTCTGTCCAATGTGTGGATAAATTTACCACTGTACTTATCTCCTTATTATGAGATACTATTTGTAATCGAGGTATTTTAAATTCTCATTATGCTTGCATTTACCATCTTGAATACCACTGTGAAATTATATTGAGATACTCGCGAAACAAAGTTTGGCAAAATTTTAGAATTGAATGAAATACTAGCTCAGAATCTTCCACTTTCTATAAATCTATAGAATCCCTGATTTGGATGACGACATACAGAGCGTCCCGGATTTAAATGTCTTTAATGAATTTAGATGTTTTCTTCTTCGCGACTCTGTATAAATATATATATAAAAATATCTTTCCTAACTTTGCAATAGATTTCATACACTGTAACAAAGGGAATAATAATTTCTACCTGGTACAGGTAATATGTCTATATTACGTAGCCGTTTGCTATTTTTGCTTCGACAATATTTTCTGCATCCTGGTTGTACATTTGGCTGGCCAGTTTCGCATACTTCGATACAGGTTTACAAAATTGTGTAACTTGGAACATGAGACAAGCGAAGTGACGTTAACAAAGCACGCGTACGAATTTTATGAGAAACTGAAAATGTACATTCGACATCATCAGCTATTGATCAACTATTGCAAGAGGCTTGAAACCGTGTACACGATGATTATATTTGGCCAGGTGTTGGTGTTTAGCGTGTTAATTTGCCTATTTGCTTATCAGGGGCTGTTGGTTGGTATTAACACACTACCACGAATTTCCGTTATTGAAATTTTTTTCAATATTTCGGAATGAACAATTTTCTCTCAGGTTGCTGCTCCTATAGCGAGACGCAGCATCTTCATATTTCTTTTAATCGGCTCGATGGCTTTATTGTTTATGTTCACCTATGGTTGCGACGGCGTGATAGAGCACAGCGACGAAGTTGCAGAAGGAGCATATTCAGCTTTGTGGACGATCATGCCAATGAACAAATCTGGACGAATGCTCCGAAACGATTTAATAATGGTGATCGAGCGATCAAGACGGGTTTGTTGTCTAACCGCAAACGGATTTTTCCCCATATCGTTGAAAACTTACACTAAGGTAGATATAGTTCAGAGAATAGAAAATTCCGGTACACTAGGAAATTGTAATTTTCATTATTTTGAAAAAGGAAAAGATTCGCTTATCAAATTTTACAGATTATGTCTACCGCAATGTCGTATTTCACGTTGTTAAGAAATCGTTTGGAAAACGCAGCTGAAGACTAATATAATGTCCCATCAGCAAAATTATATATATTTATATATTCGAAGAAAATTACCCACGGTTGTGTGCATGAGAGTTTTGCAGCTATAGTATAAAAAGAAAATAAATAAATGGAAGGAAACTGTGTAACCAGTCACTCAATATACAGGGTGTTGCATTTAAATGAAAACATTAGAATATCTTGCAAGGACTTCGTGCCCCCAAAAAACTATTCTTACAAAAGTGGTATGAAGGAGCACATTATTTGGCATAGTTATCTCTTGTGTTAAAATGACTGCAAAAATTTCAAAGTTAATAATTCTTTTAAACGAAAGATTTTATTTTATTTATAGAATGATATATTATTGTTTTTGTATTCTTCAATACCCGCACATGATATACAATCAACATAGAATAATATTGGAGTAATATTATAATAAGTATTATATTAAGTAATATCATAATATATTAAGTAATATTCTAATCTGTCAGCTAATAATTTGCAACATCATACGAGTTTTGTCAATATACATGAACACTATGAAATGAATTTCATCAATTCAAAGCTATTGTACAATAATTTACCTAATATCCAATACATCTAATCGTTTTCAGTATTAATTATCTGTTAAAATCGCCTTTAAATATTCTAAGTAACGTAATTTTCTACGAAACATAGCAAGTATAAAAAGAATTTTTCGTTTACACTTTTGTATTTATACTAACATATAAATAGCAGAGGCTTCATTGTTCCTGCT
>NW_025110043.1:230034-239683 GCF_011392965.1 Frieseomelitta varia | reverse complement strand
TTACAATGATTTACTCTAGCTTTTAGAAAGCATGTTTTCGAAATGAATCTCATCAATTTCTATGAAACAGTGATAGCTCTAGCATGTGTAAAATAAACATATTATATTCTAATTTTCATCGTATTCAGACATTCATTCAACAATGACCATGAATTAGCGATAAGCTTTCGAATTATTTGTTCTGTGCGTACAAAGTGCTGCAAAGGATGGTGTACTTACATTATCGTTCATAATTGAATACCTAATGCAATTCCATTAAAAGTTTGATATCTTTTACATCTCGATACATTTAACGAACGTTTTTCTATTGCATTTCCAAAATTCATATTCGTTTCTAATAAATAGCTGCTGCTTCACGATGCAGATTATTTTTATCAATATCTATTAATTGTACATATCAAAATTAAATTAAGAAGATTCACTTGAATTATATTTTATATTGCAATAATTTAAAAACATAGTACAAATATATATAATTAATTAATTAATCATAGATAAATTGCAGACGATATTCTAAAATAAAGGAACAGCAATAAGCACAAGAATTTTATAAATAATCCTACTTGATATATTTCTAAAAATGAATAAAATATATTCAACTATACTGACTTATACTCTTTTCTATTTTCTATTTCATTTCATAAATATATTTTCATGTCTTACATTTGACACCAAGTAATAGGTATTATCCAATAGCACAATTAAGCCCAATGGAATACAATAGAGATACACATTGTTCAACTCAAATGTACATTGAATGTTATGCACAGAAAATAATACGAACATCTTATTCTCTGAATAACCATCAGCTATAGCATAATTTTTTTCTGGCGATAAAATAATCGATACGATGGTCAAATGGTAATTCCATATTTAATATGCGACAAGCATACATAATGCAAGCATTTGAAGCGTTTGAAGCATATATGATACATCAGTGATACTTTTATGATGATATTTATTTCTGTCCTCGTATTGTTTGACTTTCTAACTGGTTTTAGACAAAACATCTCTTCATTAATAAATACTCAGCTGTCTCGAAAGATCAAAGTAATGTCACTTTGAATTGCATTCGCTCGGATGTAGGTTCACTAGTTGTCGCGTGATTTATAAATCAAAATCGAAAGAAAAGGTCGTCATGCATACGACGGTATACTCGGATATTTCTGTTAGACTATCGCAGTTTCTGCTGAAAGTGGTGGGTATCTCAATGGCCACAAATGATGCCGAAGAACGTCTAAAAAAAGTCGCTATGGCGTACACAATCGGCTTTCATGTTTTCTCCTTGTATATGAATATCAGTGACATTTACCACAGTTGGGGTGATTTTAACGTGAGTATGAAACGATTGCCAATTTTATACGAAAATTATAGTTAATAATATTTATTAAAATTAACATTATTAATTATATTATTAATTGATATTGTTATTAACAATTACAATTAATAATATTTATTGCAAACTTTATATGTACATAACCGCGCACATCTATATAATAATTGGACTATTTCATTACAAGGTTGATATTTTTATTACGTTTCTACAATTATGTTTCATGCTTTATGTTGTATGCTTTTCCACCGTTAATTTACTATATATTATCATAAATAATACATAAATAATATGAAGTATTTTTCTAAATTTAGTACATCTGTATTATTCAGCGTTCACACTTATTTTTAATAAATAGCTAGTACTTATACAACTAATTATTATATTTATACTTTTCATCAACATCTCCATTAACAATAACATTTTATTTAATCTTAATGTTAAAATTAAATTAAAGAGATTCATTTTAATTGTATTGTATATTGCAGTAATATAGGAATGATCGCCTGAATGCCAAAAATATACAAAAAATTATTAATTTATGTGCACATATAAGTTACTAGGTTTGGTAATATTTTACCTTTAATTTTATAAAATCTCTGCATGAAAAACAAGAACACTTTGATCAGAAAAATATTAATTATTTCTCGTCCTTGCAGATCTTAAAAAATTAAACTTAAAATATCTCCTAAACCAAAATTTTTTCATACATAGGTCAAAACTTTTTTATAGAGAATGCCAAGATTAAAAAGTATATCATTCCGCTTAAGAAACTGAAGATGATCTTTAAATTTTGATAAAAAAGCAAAATAATTAGAAAACTGTAATAATTGCAACATTTTGCAATACCATAGTATTGCAACTTTTGTTTGAAATATTTTTTCATACAGGGATGATTTACACATTTCAAATCGTCATGTTATGAGATTTATCCTGCATATGTAAGCATTCGATTGATTCTTAGATTTTATTTCTTCAGCATTGCGCTTTTGTGATGTCCAGCTTACTAAGCGTCAGTCTACCGTTTTTTAAAATTATGGTGTTATACATTCTGAGAACGGAGTATGACAAAATAATTCTGTATGTAGAGCAAAATTTTTGGGATCTCAAATACAAAGATAATGATAGAATGCTTTTCACGGAATGTCGAAAGTTATGCAACTTATGGGCCGTAGCTGCATTCACTCTGATACAAACGAGTCTGTCTTTCTATGTAGTTACACCGTTATATAGTAAGTGAATTAAGTTAAATTCCGTAAATGATACTAAGGCACCTAAATGATACTAAATATTCGATGAGTAACATTTAATTATAAATATCGAAGTCACAAGATATTTTATCACTGACTACCAAAAGTATTATTATGCATTTATGATATCACATACTGTAAAGTGCGACATATGGAGAGATATCTGATCCCTAATAATAAAGGGATCAATCGAATAATCAATGAGAACCATCTTTCTTTTATAAAGGAATACGTTCGTAAAATAAAAGTAAATAGGTTTAATATTTTGTAAGATGAATACAGTACAACTAATCGTCAACTTAGTGATCTAAAGTTAAACATCAGAGTACTTCATCCTTTATTCTGTCCTTCAAAATCATCACCTCGATTAAATATTATCAAAATTTCAACCAAATTATTAATAGTACATATGATTTACGAATATTATAGGAAGAAACTTATACTCCAATGTATGTTTTTCAGGTAACTATGGAAAAAACAAATCAGAGAGAATACTTCCGTTTCAAATGTGGCTCGATATACCGATGAGTATGACACCGTATTATGAAATACTGTTCACCATTCAGGTATATTAAATTTTCATCGATACACGTCCGTACGTAAACACGTGTATTTATTATCGATGATAGTGATTCGTAATTAATCAAATAATCAAATAATTACGTACATATATTAATTAAGGAAAATTCCAATTCACGTAGGTACTAGCTTTAGAACAAGTCGGTCTGACCTATTTATGCAGTGACAACTACTTATGCATAGTGAACGTGCACGTGATGTACCAATTTCGCATGCTTCAATACAAGCTTTTGAATCTGTGGAAAGCAATCGCCGAACAAAAGGATAAAATCGATTACACCGAGAAATGCTATGAGGCGTTGAAAGAATGTATCAGGCGGCATCAATCATTGATCAAATTTTGCAACAGCCTGGAGAACGTTTATACATTACCAATTCTCGCCCATGTAGTAGTCTTCAGTCTGTTAATGTGCATTGATGCATATGAGATATTCCTGGTACGTTTAAGCAATTCTCTCGTTTTCAAACACAGTAGAATTTTAATTTACAGTGAAACTCAAATTTGTTGACATTAATACCACAACAACTAACTCATTTAAATATAAAATATAACGATTACTGTATTATGTATACAGGCAGACGTACCTGCTACGACACGTCTCATTTTTGTTTTCACCGTGATTGGTAGCTTTATGCACATAGTTTTCTTCACGTATAGTTGTCACGGATTGATAGAGGAAAGTACGAAAGTATGCTTCGCAACTTATTCAGGCTGGTGGACGACCTTACCAATGACTGAAACTGGCAAAATGATACGAAAGGACGTGAATATAATGATGATGAAATCGTTTCGACCGTGTTGTCTGTCCGCCGGTGGATTCTTTCCAGTGTCTTTGGAAACATCTACTGCAGTACGTAATCTAATTTGTAAATTTCAAACATTCAAAGAAACAATGACGGTCTTAAATATTTCATAAATACTGATTTATTTATTAGTTAATGCTAAGCTGATTTTTAAGACACTACTTCCTATTTATATTGTAAATACATTTATTATATTTATCAAAATTAATAAATTTTAAGAGTACACTTAAGTGGATATCAAATTCTTGTTACAGCTTCTGAGCTCGACATTTTCATACTTCACACTTATAAGGGAATCATCCTTGCGGATTGAAGGAAATTAAGTCTCCATATGTACGCAGAATGAAAATAATTTACAACGTATACTGATATCTCTGTAACTGTAGAAATATAGTTAATTAAATGATTTTTTGAATTTTTTGTTAAAGATAAGGAAACTTTAAATTAGTATTAATACAATTGATATATAAAGTAGTAAATGATACAAATAGTTCTACTGTTTAAAATATTAACTGATGTTGAAACCGTAATTTTTTAAACAACATATTTTTCCACGTCACTGAAACATAGCAAATGCAAGAAAAATGAATACTTATGTATATATTCGTATATGTACTGAAATATAAATAGCTTATTGTTCGCAAATATCTACACTGACATAGAATTTAATTTATTCAGAAAGTTTTTCTTAAGTCAATCAAGTAAAGTAATCTAACACAATGCAATTTATAGTTGCTTACTTGGCTTCCAATTTGTTTAAATGCTACGATGTTTCAGAAATTTTTTACAGACTCTGTGTCCATTTGTCTACCACTGAAGTAACATGGTAAATTTTATAATAGCTAAAATATTTCATTCCAATCATCTAATAAAAATTCCATTTCCGTACCTAATCCGTACGGTTTTTGAGAATTTAAAATCTATATTTACATGATAACAATCTCTATTAACCTGGCTACAATCTCTTCGCAATAATGCGATTGTGACATTACATTGTGTTGCTAACGTTGATGAAGAGGTACATCTTTCACATCTCTGCAATTTATAGTACAATTTAACTATTTTTATCGATTTTTACTATGAACAAAAAAATCTTAAATTGTATTCAATTATGTCAAAAATTGTATCATAAATTAATATTTGGTTTCAGAAGAGGACAATGATTTACAATGATTCGACGTGACACGAAGCTTACGCGAGATTTATAACATAATCATAAACAATTGTTATTTTTCAAAAACAGACATAATTTTTTCTGTTATTTAAATATTCAGATGATACTAATATAACAGTGATTTAAATGACCAGCATACATATTTATTCCGACATAATTTTACACAGTATTCGACTACATTAGCAGTTGCATCTACTTGAATCTAAATGTGACAAATCCCATACAATGATAAGAATGAATATCACAATCATATATAATGGTTATATGAATATTATATGAATTCTCTATAATTTACATCCTATTCTCCTTCCCCACCCCTAAACAAGTTTACACAAACGGAATTTAATTACATTTTTAACTCTTAACTTCTCGTCAATCCTCACAATCAATCGAAGCGATCACAAAATTAAGATCAAAATATCTTTAAAGATAATAAATCAATAAAGATAAAGAAACTAATCGTCCTTCAACCATATTCTACTCTAATATTTTTTCAATTTTTTTTTTTTAGAAAAACGGAAAGATACTATTGCACATTTTGAAAAATAATACAACTACAAAATGCATTATTGCATTTGCAAATAATATATAATCGTCAGTAGTCCACTCGAAATCTTTCATTTTCTTCCTGTATCATTTCTCCCTAACTTCAACCGAAACAAAAAATATAACTTGTTTAAAAATTTAAACAAATTTTAAATTTTATACATGATCGGAGAAAATAAAGTAGAAGGGTATAGTATCGGTAATAAATTAATATCTCAGAAACCAACAGTACTAAAATGATGTATTCAGAGTCTTCTTCCCCTCTTCCCCGACCCTTCAAAATTTCGTTTCACTCTGACGAATAACACTGGAGCAAAAAGGAACAAAAATCTTGCTCATCATTTTCGAACGTAATCGCTGTATAATGGCACAATGAATAGATACAAAATAGAAAAAGTGGGAAATACTTTTCAATTATTTCTGTTCGCGAAGGAAAGACAAGATAATGTTACAAACATGCAATTGGATTTCTGCTGCTAGCAAGTGTAGAGATCAGGCGTACGTTAACAAACTAAATGATAAAAATTGGAATACTAGTGAATATCGGTGTCGATGAAATGATTATCGGCGATTTAACATACCGCGTGAAATACAGTTATGCATACAACACGAAAAGGACATGAAAGTATACATACGAAACAATTTGCAAGTGAAGTTTATAAATTCCACCATTTTCTCCAAGAGCAGCAACTGTGGTCCAATTCGAAGTGTACAACGTTCTTCAACGACATCCAAGCAACAAATACATATATTGGACTGCCGCATCATCGTTGAACATTCACCGTTTCCCTAGAATAATTTATAATTTATACATCTGACACTTTTTTCCCCTTTTTATACAGAGAACAGCAATTACAATGACGTACAAAATAACTAGTTGTCTATGCAATAAAATACGCGAAACAAGCCAAACAGCGACAGCTCAAGGAATCGAAACCAAAGTGTATAAGTCACCTTTGGGTGACAAGTAAGATAGAAACTCGTGGTATAATTGAAGTTTGAAACGTCCGAGACACGTCGCAGACACAGAATGAGCTCCAAGGAAGTCAAAGATTTCTCTATCATCATCACCAGTTTTCATTTGAAATTTGTTGGATTTTGGATAGCTAACAATCACGCTGAGAGACTGTGGATGAACTTTGCTTTGTTTTATACATTCCTCGCCATTCTTGTCGCTCTATCGGTCGAAATGAGGGACTTGTACTACACTTGGGGAGATTTTGGCGTGAGTGAAGAATATAAATTGACAATTAGACAGATAGCAATCGAGAATTTGGCAAAATTCTATACAAAACAACTTTCAAGCAAAGAACGACATTCCAATTACAGGAGACTATTTATATTGTGTGCAACGTTGTAACTGTCATTTTGGTTCTAACGAAAATCTTCGTCTTGTTAATATATTACGACGAGCTGCATGACGTAATACATTACGCGAAAAAGAATTTTTGGCACTCGGATTACGACTCGTACGAGCAAATGATTATGGACAGATGTAAACGTACATGCATCACCTTCGTTTGCATTTTCAGTTTCTTTGCTGAGGGAACAGTTACTACTTATATAATAAGACCACTTATAGGTAAGATATTTAAGCACAAAGTAATTATTATAAGATAAAATAATTTTTTTTTTTCATCAATGTGTATGTACGAGAGAGATCTAAATCTGAGATCATTTGTTATTAATTTTGATAATATTAGCACGCTTTCAACACAACACTTTAATAATGGAATACGAATAAGTATAGTTAAGCAATTAATTGTTGGGATTGTTTCATCGATATCATAGGTACAATTAGATCCAGGTTACAAGGATTATCTTCTAGACGACTAGCATTCTTCCATAAAAATAATGGTTTGGCTTTTCAAAAAAATTATGTATAGGTGACCTACTTCTTTGACAAAATTGTACGAGCATAATTTACAATTGGAAATAAGTACCATTCATCAGAATGAAACAAAATTTCAAAGTATAAGGGAGGAGGACTCCGAATGTAACATCTTAGCTGCGAGTTTTCGACGTACTAATGAAACATTTTGACCACATATTGAATTCTACAGATGTTACTATACACTACTATACAGATATTAATACAAACTGTACCGACATTTATTAATATGCTTGCCCAAAGTCAGGAAATCAGAAAAATCCTCGATCCTGTAGAAAATCTTTTGTAGAAAACCAGGGAAGGAATGAATCCGAGAGGATACTACCATTTAACATGCGGTTGCCTGATCATCGTATATCCTTCACACCGTATTTCGAAATATTGTTCTCACTACAGGTTTTCACACATTATTGGCAATTATTTTATTTACATTAGCAGATTTTTTATCCAACGTTTAATTATGTTACTTGCTTCTACAGGTCATATGTGGATATCTCGTTGGCGTGTGCTACCATTGCTTCGACAACATATTATGCATTCTAAATCTACACACTGCTGCTCAGTTCCGTATTTTGCAACATAGGTTTGCAAATATGTGCAACACAAACGATCACGAAAAATTCCACGAACATTCGGAAAAATCATATGCACTATACAGTGCGTGCAAGTATAAAAAGTTTAGAGTTCACGTTCAACAGCATCAAGCGCTGATTGAATTCTGTACAAAACTCGAAGAGGTGTTCAATTTTCTCGTACTTGGACAGATGTCGCTGTTCAGCTTGTTAATCTGCCTCGATGGATACTTGATACTTATGGTTAGCGGCATATGCGTCTTAATTTCCTATTTTTGCTTGAAGTGATTCAAATCTTTTCTTTTTCCATTCTCACGAAACTAAAGATGTTATTAGTTCGGCAGTACCCGTTACGGTTGCAATTTATTCGTAATGATGTCCACAACGCAATTTCTACAGGATGATGCTCCTCGCTCAAGACGGTTTACATTCCTCTTTCATATAACGGGTTGCATGTGTCAGTTACTGATGTTCACTTATAGTTGTGATTGTCTGATACACGACAGTATGAACGTGGCTAATGCCGCGTACAAAAGTTTATGGTCGCTTTTGCCAATGGACGAACACGGGAAGATGTTACGAAGAGACTTGATACTAGTTATTTTGAGGTCCAGAACACCCTGTTGCTTGACTGCTTGTGGATTTTTTATTGTGTCTCTGGAAACGTACACCGGAGTAAGCGATGATACTTGTTTAATTAATAATAACTAAATACGTATGGTTCAAGTACATAATACAGTATGTACCGTTTATCTCCGAGAACACTCTGCACGTATTCCTTTAAAGGGGAATTAATTAATTTCAAAAATACAACAAATCCAATTCCAACGCAACTTTTCCAATCTGATATAATAATATTAATTGCTTTCTCTCACGGACACTTTCCAATGCTTGCGATTTAATATTGAATGAATCACTGTTATTTGTTTCAATTATAGGTTTTGAGCACGACGGTGCCATCCTATAGCATTTTGAAACATTATCTAAAAAGCGTATAATGTCGCATATTACGAATCAAACTCTTGAAAGCAATTTTGAAACAACAATCGTGCATGGTGCAACTGATAGTTGCAAACTTGGCTTCCAATTTGTTTAAACCATACGATCTTTCAAAAATTTTTTTACAGACTCTGTGTCCATATGTCTACCATTGAAGTAAGTAACATGATAAATTTTATAATAGCTTCTATAAAATATTTTTCTATGTTACATAAAAGGATTCACTATGAATAAATATATACGAATTATGCAGTAAGGAGTTAATGTATAACCACTGCTAGACTACTATTATCAATAAACACTATTATTACTATATTACTCTTATTAAAAATTATTCAGAAGTAAGTAATTAATTAATGCGGTAATTATTATTATTATATCAGACTTTATTAAGAAGAGAATATAAAACCATCACGAAAGTTGCTTATTCGTTTGTTATAGATATTGAGCTCCGCGGTATCGTATTTAACATTGTTGAGAAGTCAATCGGAGAATGCTTAA
>NW_025110043.1:221143-229560 GCF_011392965.1 Frieseomelitta varia | reverse complement strand
GTCAATCGGAGAATGCTTAAAACATTACTGGAATTTCGAATCAAGTTGTGAATTTCAAATAGTTTCAAATCAAAGTTACATTATATTTGTATGTTATAGAAAAAAACGAATAAAAAAAGATTTCTTTATCTAAAAAGCGAGGTACTCCATTATATAAAATGAGCCATAAACGATAATGCGGTAGTGTTCAAAAATTAACTTACAATCATCAAAGCAATTCGTATCCAAAAATCGATTCAGTAGCAAATTCTGATTTGAATTTCTTTTATAACACGGACAAGGAAACAAGTATATTTATTCTCTGCTGTATGTTATTTATATGTTATGTATGAACATATAATAGTTATCGTATTCATATATATATGTAGTTTTTTATATTATTTGCTAGTTAGTATTTTATGTAAAAACATAAAGATTTTCACTTTTATATCTTTTTATACAAACGGAGTACACGAATGATCTGACTTGAACTTCGTCAAACTCTTACAGAATTTTACCCGTCTTTAAAAAGTGATTCACACAGTGTTGCACTCTGTAATACTGATTCTATGATTTTTTAATCTGTACTATGAAAGGTACAAATTTGTCGTCTGTTTCGCGCCTTTTATGATGATAGAGGAGAAGAATCGATAAGTTTCGAAAGTGACAACGTCTGTTTCATTGTATGTGACGATTCATATACACCAGTATGCACGCGACAGTTTTAGATGCTGAGTCACCATGCAAACGGAACGGCATTCGGACATATCGATTAATCTGTCGACGTTCTTTTTGAAGAATATTGGCCTATGGATAGCCGTGGATTCGGCGGAAAAACGTTGGATGAAACTGATGCTCGTCTTCACAACATGGAATTCGATGTTCGGCTCAGTCATCATTCTCAGAGACTTGTATTTCACTTTATTGTACAAAGGCGTGAGTATTGCTCAATTTAATAAAATATGTTTAATGAAATTCCACGCGTTATATTGTCGCATAACTAAGTGTAATGTTCTAAATATTTAACCTATCACGTTTCCAAAAACGAAACAAATACCAATATTAGGGTGTTTTAAAAAACCGGTGGTATGACGAACTGAATTTGAAAAATAATTTGGATGGGTACAATACAGCAATTTCCGTGAAAATATGACTAAATGATGGATTTCGAATCTATTGTTATTATCGTGCAGGTTTTTACGTATTCGTGGGAAATTTAACGTTAGAGAAGTATAAAAGAATACAAACATTTCAACATAAAAATATACAAAGTAACAAAAATGAAGTATTTGTTGTAATATTTATGAAAACGAATTTCTACTTGGTCCTCCATTTTTCTACTTTCAATAAAAATTCACTGTCTGATAATTACTAATAAATAACACCACTGTACGATGTATTTTCAAGATGTACGAAAGAAACGAAAATGTACTAACTTGACAGGTTAAGCATGTTAAACGTTATTAAATCATTGTTACTAAACGTTATTATTAAATTATCTATAGAAAAGATACATGCATACATTTGACTTTTCCATGCTGTTTTTCTATACATAGAAATCATTTCCACATTTCCATCCTTCGTATATATTTAATAAATTAAAATACAAATACAATGCACATACGTGCAATAATCTAAATTGCTCGTGCTAGGTAATAATTTGTTTGATTTCAATTATTAATATAATTAAGCCGTTCACGTGGGATATATAAGACTATATTTATTTAAAGAATACGTAACAATTCATTGCAGGATATTCTTTATGTCATTACTAACTTGTTAACCGTGGTAATGGGTTTACTCAAGATATGTATCATACTGATGCATAAAAGCGAATTTTTAAATCTGATCATTTACATGCAACAAAATTTCTGGAATGTCGATTACGATTTTCGTGAGAAAGAAATATTGAATAATTGCAAAAGAACTTGTGCCTTTTTCGTCTCCTCTGTCACCAGTATTGGTATATGCGCTATGATGTCTTATGTAATAACACCGATTCTTGGTAGGTTCTTAAAATATTCTATTTGCATATACGATTAATGTGCTATTTTTAATAGTGTTTGTTATTTTTTTTTTTTTTTTTGTGTATATGACGGCCTTTGTACAAATACTATAGAGCATAAAATGCCATAAATTTCTATTTCACATACATGTGTTAAGAACATTTTAAAATTTAAACAATCTTAAAGAAAAGAATTTTGGTTCGACATTACCATAGTAAAGTTTAATAATTATACATACTAACTAATATTTCTCCACGTCAAAAAATAAAAAATTTGATAAACGACACCTTTATATACATTAACAATGTATTTAAAAAATGAAGATAAAACATTCGGATGTTCGTTGCAGAAAATGTTGGAAAAAATCAATCCGAAAGAATATTTCTGTTCAATGTGTGGATAAATTTACCATTGTACCTATCTCCTTACTATGAGATATTGTTTGTTATCCAGGTATTTTAAATTCTCATTATGCTTGCATTTATCGTCTTGAACATACTGTAAAATTATATTGGGACATTCGTGAAACAAAATTTAGCATAATTTTAAATTTGAATGTAATACTAGCTCAGAATCCTCAACTTTCTATAAATTTATAGAAGCCTTGATTTGGACGACATACAGAGCGTCCTGGATTTAAATGTCTAATGAACTTAGATGTTTTCTTCTTCGCGACTCTGTATAAATATGTATATAAAAATATCTTTCCTAACTTTGCAATAGATTTCATACACTGTAACAAAGGGAATAATAATTTCTTCCTGGTACAGGTAATATGTCTGTATTACGTAGCCGTTTGCTATTTTTGCTTCGACAATATTTTCTGCATCCTGGTTGTACATTTGGCTGGCCAGTTTCGCATACTTCGATACAGGTTTACAAAATTGTGTAACCTGGAACATGAGACAAGCGAGGTGACGTTAATAAAGCACGCGTACGAATTTTATGAGAAACTGAAAATGTACATTCGACATCATCAGCTATTGATCAACTATTGCAAGAAGCTTGAAACCGTGTACACGATGATTATATTTGGCCAGGTGTTGGTGTTTAGCGTGTTAATTTGCCTGTTTGCTTATCAGGGGCTCTTGGTTGGTATTTACACGCTATCATGAATTTCCATTAATGAAATTTTGTTTCCATTATTGAAATTTCGGAATATCTTAATGAACAATATTCTCTCAGGCTGCTGCTCCTATAGCGAGACGCGCCATCTTCATATTTCTTTTAATCGGCTCAATGGCTTTATTGTTTATGTTCACCTATGGTTGCGACGGCGTGATAGAACACAGCGACGAAATTGCTTTAGGAGCATATTCGGCTTTGTGGACGATCATGCCAATGAACAAATCTGGACGAATGCTCCGAAACGATTTAATACTGGTGATTGAACGATCAAGACGTGTTTGTTGTCTAACCGCAAACGGATTTTTCCCCATATCGTTGGAAACTTACACTACGGTAGATATCATTCGGAGAATAGGAAATCTCGGTTCTACTAGGAAATTGTAATTTCCATTTTTCTGAACAAGAAAAAGATTCGCTTATCGAATTTTACAGATTCTGTCTACCGCAATGTCGTATTTCACGTTGTTAAGGAATCGTTTGGAAAATACTGACGACTAATATAATGTCCCATCAGAGAAATATTCGAAGAAAATTACATGCGGTTGTATTCAACAGAGTTTTGTAGCTATAAAAAGAAAATAAATAAATGGAAGGAAACTGTGTAACAAATAACTTAATATACAGAGTGTTGCATTGAAAACAGTAGCAAGGAGTTCATGTTTGTAAAAATCTATTCGTACGTAAGTTACTTGGTATGAAGGAACACTTTATTTGGCATAGATATCTTTTGCGTTAAAATAACGGAAGAGAATTCAATGTTAATAATTTTTTTAAACGAAATATTATATTTTTTTTCATTTATAGTATGATGTATTATTGTTGTTGTATTCTTCAATACCCAAACATGATTAACAATCAATATAGAGTAATATTCTAAACTATCAGCTAAGAATTTGCAACATTATACGAATTTTTTCAATATACATAAATACTAAATCAATTCAATGCTATTCTACAATAATCTGCCTATTATCCAATACATCTAATCGTATTCGTCTAATTCTCCAATGCAAAATGTCATTAAATGTATATATTAATTATTACTGATTGTTATCCTTGAGTTTTCAATGTTAAATTCTTTAAAACAATACAATACATTTTAAATAGATAGAAGAGAACAACAAAGTGTATTTCCACAATTACAATATATACGTGCTGAACAAAATGTAAACTGTAATAAATAAAACTTTGTACCTATTAAAATATATTACTGTAGAAATGAGGTTTGCTTATGTTCAAGAGGACAATAATACTTAATCATACTGACACTCGAGGCAGATAAAACGGTTCAACATTCGACACGATGACTGCAACATGGATTCTATATCCTCTTATAACTGCACATTCGAAGACAATCACGTGTAAGATTTCTAACTACAGTTCTTTTCCAAATGACCGCATTGCAATTCTAACGACAAAGTAATCAATATGTCACTAACTGCTACTACTATGTTCGATACCGGATGTGACAATCACAGTCTCTTTGAAGTATACATAACACATGACTGATACTTTTCAGATCTGTTTCTGCCATCTACTATTACTTGTATTTTACGCGGAAAACTTTGATGATGCTCCTATTCATTAACACTCGATTGTCTTGGAGAGATAAAAGGAAGAATATCACTTCGAATCACATTGGCTAGCCAGAGTGTCAAGATCGAGGAAAAGGATCGTCATGTGTACGGCACAGTACTCGGACATTTCTGTTACATTGTCGCAATTTATGCTGAAAGTTGTAGGGATCTGGATGTCCGCAAATGATGCCGAAAAACGTCAAAGAAAATTCGCTATGGCGTACACAATCGGCTTGCATATTTTCTCCTTGTATATAAATCTCACTGATATTTACTACAGCTGGGGCGATTTTGACGTGAGTATTAAACCATTGTTAATTTTACACAAAGAGATTATTATGATATTTATTGCAAGTTCTATATATACATACTACCGTGTACAAATAATTGGACATCTAGTATAGTCTCATTAAAAGTTGACGTTTCTGTTATCTTTCTACAAATGACGAACACTTTTCTACCATTTATTTATTGTATTTTATCGCAAATGAGTGGGGTCAAGTAATTTGAAGAAATTTAACGTAGATAAGATTTAACGTAGAGAAGATATAGTGATATATTAATAAAACTTCGATAACTGATTGATATAATTATAAATACTTTAAAAACTAGTAAACTCTTGGTATCCGCAAATTTAATATCCGCCATTTTACTAATTAATTATTTATTTGTTTTAATTGTTTTATTTGGTTAAATAAGAATTCTTCGGCGTACACAGATTAAAACTGTTCTATAGAGAATATCGACTAATACATCAAAGAATACATCATTTAGAAAATTGAAGGTAATCTTTACAGCTCAATAAAAAAAGCAAAGTACAAAATTATAATAATTATAGTATCACATGCCTCCTTGAAAACTTTGAAACTTTTATCTTTTTGTACATGTAATGAGACTCACCCTATATGTATGGTATATACGTATGTACGTTCTTCAACTTTATTTTTTCAGTATTGCATTTACGTGATATCCACTCTTTTATGCATCGCTCTGTCATTTTTTAAAATTATGATACTATACATCCTCAAAACGGAGTACCAGAATATAATTTTATATGCACAGAAGAACTTTTGGCATCTCAAGTACAAAGGCAACGATAAGATACTTTTCATGGAATGTCGAAAGTTTTGCAAACTATGGGCCATAACCGTGTGCTTCTTTATGCAAGCGAGTGTGTCTTTCTACATAATTACACCGCTATGTGGTAAGCGAAACAAATTATATTCCACAAAAGATACTAAAGAAGTTAAAGTATACGACAAATGACATTTAATTGTAAATACTCGAGACACTATGAGATATTTTGTCACTGACTTGCAAAGTATTGTTATTACGCGATTATTAGATTATAAGATTATTGCAAAGTAAGGTATCTCATTTACGGTATCGCATATTATAAACAGCGACACTATGAAGAGAGACACCTCGCCCCTGATAACAAAGAGACTAATCGAAAAATAATCAATGAATTTCTTTCTTTTTACGAAGAGCAGTTTGTTAAATAACTGTAAATCTTTATCGAATAACATTCTGAAAAATTAATACAGGAAAATCGTTTCTATCTTTAATCGTTAATTTAGCGATCCAAAGTGAAACAACAAAGTACTTCATTCTTCATTCTGCCCGTCAAAATCATCACCTCTTAAATTAAATTAAAGATTAAATACTATCAAAAACACGCCCAAATTAGAATATATGATTCACAAAAACTATAGGAAGAAACGTATACACCAATGTATGGTTTTCAGCTAACTATGGAAAAAACAAATCAGAGAGGATACTTCCGTTTCAAATGTGGCTCGATATACCGATGAGTATGACACCGTATTATGAAATACTGTTCACCATTCAGGTATACTAAATTTTCATCGATACACGTACGCAACGTATGTAAACACGTGTATTTAATATCGATGATAGTGATTCGTAATCGATGATAGTGATTCGTAATTAATCAAATAATCAAATAATTACGTACATATAATGATTAAGATGAATCCCAATTCACGTAGGTAATATCAACACAACAAGTCGGTATGAGCTTTATATGCAATGACAGCTTCTTGTGCATACTGAATACACACGTGGCATACCAATTTCGTATGCTCCAGTACAGGATTTGTAATTTATGGAAATTCATCGTCGAACAAAAGGATAAAATAGATTATACCGAGAAATACTACACAGCATTGAAGGAATGCATCAGGCAGCATCAATTATTGATCAAATTTTGCGACAAGCTCCAGAAGGTTTATACATTACCAATTCTCGCCCATGTAATAGTTTTCAGTCTGTTAATGTGCATCGAAGCATACGAGATATTCCTGGTACGTTTAAACAATGGTCTCGTTTTTAAACACAGTAGAATTCAATTGAAACACGAAATTTGTTGACATTAATACTACAATATTAACTCATTTAAATATAAAACATAACCATTGTTGTATTATGAATATAGACAGACGTAGCTGTAACAACGCGCCTCACTTTTATATTCACCGTGATTGGTAACTTTATCCACATAGTTTTCTTCACGTATAGTTGTCACGGATTAATAGAGGAAAGTACAAACGTAGGCTCAGCAACGTATTCAAGCTGGTGGACGATCTTACCAATGACTGAAGCTGGCAAAATGATACGAAAGGATGTGAATTTAATGATGATGAAATCGATACGACCGTGTTGTCTGTCCGCCGGTGGATTCTTTCCAGTGTCTTTGGAAACATCTACTGCAGTACGTAATCTAATTTGTAAATTTCAAACATTCAAAGAAACAATGACGGTCTTAAATATTTCATAAATACTGATTTATTTATTAGTTAATGCTAAGCTGATTTTTAAGACACTACTTCCTATTTATATTGTAAATACATTTATTATATTTATCAAAATTAATAAATTTTAAGAGTACACTTAAGTGGATATCAAATTCTTGTTACAGCTTCTGAGCTCGACATTTTCATACTTCACACTTATAAGGGAATCATCCTTGCGGATTGAGGGAAATTAAGTCACGATATGTACGTGGAATGAAAATATCTTATCTTTGACGTTTACAAACACTCTTAGTACTTATATTTTGGTAACTATAAAACTATTAGTTAATTAAACGATTGAATTATGAGGTAGAATTTTTTATAGAAGATGTGACGCTACAACACTTTCATCAATATTAATATAAGTGTAATCTAATTTTCATACACTCCAACACACCGATTGTCATAAATAACACCATTGTTTTCCGTATTAATTATTTGTTAAAATCGCCTCTAAATATTCTAAGTAACGTAATTTTCTACGAAACAGCAAGTATAAAAAGAATTTTTCGTTTACACTTTTGTATTTATACTAACATATAAATAGCAGAGGCTTCATTGTTCCTGCTGTTAGAACAGATTTTCATCAATCAAACAAGAAATAAACTCGCGACTGTCGAAGTAGATCAAGTGTACTGTACTGTCTTTTCTTTCTTTTTTTTTTTTTTCTCTTTGACAAAATTATAAAAATCTATTAAGTTACAAAGTCTGCACAGTCGGCAAAGTTTTAACAAATTTTATTCTTTCATCTACGGTCAAAGTAATCAGATTGTTGATAATCATCAAATTTTCCCATATTTTTTAAATATTTTTCAGAGAATAAAACTATCGAAATATTACGTATACCTACATCAATGTTCCCCCTGATGAATCACCGTTCCTATAAAATAATACAAAATTTATCGATCCGA
>NW_025110043.1:188535-220556 GCF_011392965.1 Frieseomelitta varia | reverse complement strand
TTCTATTTCATTTCATAAATATATTTTCATGTCTTACATTTGACACCAAGTAATAGGTATTATCCAATAGCACAATTAAGCACATACAAATTGAGATACATATTGTCCAACAGCTGCTCAAATGTACACTAAATGTTATTCACAGAAAATAATATATAAACGTTTTATGCTCTGAATAATCATCGGCCATATAATTTTTTTCTGGCGATAAAATAATCGATAAGATGGTCAAATGGTGATTCCATATTTAATATCAAGTGCGACAAGCATACATAATGCAAACATTTGAAGCATTTGAAGCATACATAATACATCAGTGATACTTAATGATGATATTTGTTTCTGTCCTCGTATTGTTTGAATTTTTAACTGGCTTTAGACAAAACATCTCTTCATTAATAAATACTCGACTGTCTTGAAAGATCAAAGTAATGTCACTTTATTATTATTCAAAAGCATTAAATTTAAGTCAATAAAATTATATCATACACAATTCAGAATTGTCAATAATTAATATTTAAGTTATAACTTCATTCAGTTACGAAAAGAATTTTTTCAGGTTTTCAATGATATTTAAATTATTACAATTTTTGAAAAATTTGTGAAAAATTGTAAAGTATTTTTAATTTCTCACTCGCTACATGATGCTACATCATGGGAAAAACGAACTGAGGACTGTCAAAAATTTTACACTTTCAAATGAGATCAAGCGGATTGTTACAATATTTTTCTTTTTTTACAATGTCATAACAATTTGTTAAGTTACAAAGCAAATAGCAAATCTTTACAACCTGCAAATAGCAAATTGCAAAAATTCTATCTTCTTCCATGGAACAGCAACTAAATAGTTAACCACCGTATTTTTCAAGTACTTCCAAACAATAAAACTGTCGGAAGCATATATGTCAAGTGCCATCTCACCGTACATGTATGAAATCGTACATAATTTATTGATCCGACATCTGCTCGTCTCTCTTCGCACTAGAGAATAGCAGTTACAGTGACATTTAATAATCAGTTGTCAACATGGTTAACATAGTATGCAAAAAGAACGAGACAATAATATACCGGTCACTCTTAGCATGGACAATAAAATATGCGAGAGCTCGTTTAGAAATTGGCAATCGGGGCACACTGCCGTGGAAGATTCCGGATGAATTCTATCGATAAAAAAACGAGGGATTTGTCGATCACTATCGTGTCCTTCTACATGAGAATAGCTGGCTTTTGGCTGTCAAAGAACTATGCGGAAGAACGCCGGAGGAAGTTTGCTACAACATATTCGGTCAGCGCGGTCGTCATCGCCGTCGGGATCGTGACAAGGGATTTGTATTTTAGTTGGGGTGACTTTAGCGTGAGTGAAAAATTCAATTTCATTACGTCACAATGGAGAAAAAAATTTCAGATCATTTAGAATTTAGAAATTAATCGCGATTGGCAACTAGCCATTTTTATCTATAAGTGCAAACGGAAAATATCCAGCGTGGTACACGTGCATGTACTGTTATTTAATTATTTAATTATAGGATACTGTATACACCATGTGCAACGTCGTGACCGTCGTTCTAGTTTTACTTAAATTTTTGGTTTCGCTTACATATAAAAAGGAACTGATCGGCTTGATACAGTACGCGAAAACGAACTTTTGGCACTCGAATTACGACTCGTACGAGCAAATGATAGTGGATAAGTGTAAACGTTCGTGTACGACTCACGTTTGTATTTTCACCTGCCTCGTTCAGGGAACAGTTTTCTCTTACCTCGTAGAACCAATTAAAGGTGAAACGTTTCCACATTAACCGAATTATTATATAAAAACTGACACATTTTTAATTAAACGTGAACTCGTTGATATATTTGTATATTTCTCAGAGAATATCGGGAAAAACGACACAGATCGAATACTTCCATTTAATTTGTGGCTAAACAACACAATATACAATACGACGCCGTATTTTGAAATGCAGTTCGTGTTAGAGGTATTAAGAACTTTTTAATTGCTAGAAAGCGATTAAAACGGACTAGCTTTGTTTATTATGAACTTAATTCGAGATTTGGATATTTCTAAGTATAAACCGCAATACATAAGTGGAATGAAGAACAAACATCTTGCATTTCTACAGATTCTGTCTCTGTATCACGTCGGCGTGTGCTATCTTTGCTTCGACAATATTTTATGCATAATAAATCTGCACACTGCTGGACAGTTCCGTATCTTGCAATATAGATTTGCAAATATGTGCAACACGAACGATCTCGAAAAATTCCATGAAGTTTCGGAAAAGTCGTCGTACAGTATGTATAAATATAGGAGGCTCAAGACCTACATTCAACAACATCAAATGCTCATTGGGTATTGTAAATCGCTCGAGCATGTATTTAACTTAATTGTGTTTTGGCAAGTGTCGCTCTTCAGCCTGTTAATATGCCTCGATGGTTATTTAGCTCTTACGGTTAGTATTATCTGTCACATAATAAATGCAACTTTTCACAAAGTTAATCTTCAAGGAATTATAATACTTCTATTGACGTTGCGACATCTATCGTATTGTATTGAATATAATCAATTCCAACGTTTTCTCCTTTATGAAATTATATAAAATTCTTATAAAAAGAAGTAACATTTTTGTAGTTGACAGTTCATTATCAGACTGTGGATTATTTTCATGCATTCAGGGAAAATTTGAAGCTACAAAAATGCACACAATGCACACAGATTGCGCAAAAATATATAAAACATACAAGTGTTAATTATAATTCTCAATGGTGTTCATGAAAATTTTAAAAACATCACAAAATCAGCCGTTACTTTCTTTCATTTCTTCGTTCGTTACTGTAATTAATTTTGCTGTTGCATGATAACATCCGTGGTGTAATTTTTATAGAGCGGCATTCCTTTTACAAGACGGCTTGTTTTCACAATTCATATGATGGGTAGTATCTATCAATTGCTGATGTTCACTTATAGTTGCGACACTTTGATACGAGATAGCTCGAACGTGGGTATTGCTGTATACGGGAGCTTATGGTCGCTTCTGCCAATGGACAAATATGGGAAAATGTTACGAAGAGATATGATACTGGTTATCTTGAGATCCAAAACACCCTGTTGCTTAACTGCTAGCGGATTCTTCATAGTATCATTGGAAACATATACCAAAGTAAGTAAATTTAATTGCTGTAAGCACTTTCAATTAACTTTTCCAATCTGATATAATAATACCAAGGTTTGAGTTGCACTTGGGTTTGATCTGCTTTCGATTCGATCCCCGAACATCTACAGTATCAAATTGTTTACGTTTCGATCACTGTTTTCTCTCGAAGCGATCACATTCTTATTCTTGGTTTATTCTCAACATCATACAATTATTGCAGTCTGCAGCTTCACTACAAATTATACACATAAACTCAGCTTTTGCTAATTCGATAAATATTTTACTTAAAAATAAAAAAAGTTCATTAAAGTTTCATCGAATTGTTCAACATATATAGCAAATTTGAAAATCGTACGTCGAAAAATTGTTAATGTTTAATTATTATGATTTTGTGGAAGAAAAGATTGTACAATGATATATCAGTGATATGAAATCCTTATTCACACAATACATCGTGGATTTTTGTTAGAGTTGTTTTTACACTATATAACAAGTGGAAATGTGAAGATACTTTCTTTTTCAAAAATGCTCCTAGTATTATAGTATGAAGACGAAGTGTTGGTCATTCTGAATTTTTGAAAATTAACACAAATAAATTTTATCAAAAATTCGATATGAGAGGAATTAAAGAAAAGAAGGAAAAACAACCCTCTCCATTTATATATAACCATTATAGACGAAATAATTAATCCTAGACTTCTTAAAATATTCTTGTACGAAAAATGTACAAATTTGGA
The DNA here is from genome assembly GCF_011392965.1 of Frieseomelitta varia. Lineage (NCBI taxonomy): Eukaryota > Metazoa > Arthropoda > Insecta > Hymenoptera > Apidae > Frieseomelitta > Frieseomelitta varia. The sequence goes on along the minus strand of NW_025110043.1, from coordinate 216,664 downwards.
TGAAATATTTTCCATACAATAATCTCCATTACGAATTAGTTACCCATATGCCAAATACTACAGAATATTTGTTTTTCATTAATTTGATGAATATACATCTACACAAACATCTAACCGAAATCGCAGCCAATCAGCTCGTATTAATTGCCATATAATTAATAATTGTATTAATTATATAACTAATTGTTTAGCTATATAATAATGCAACTAGTAATTATATCAAGTAATACCGATTGCCCTATTCGCGGCCCATCCATCCTTCTTTCTTGAACAAAAATTTACTAACTTGAAACATAAATTTATGAATAAATACTTCTTCTACTATACGTTTGCAAAACATTCAATATCTTGATCAATATGTTTCAAATTTTCATTGTAATACTTTCTTCACTTTTACATTGCAATACTTTCTTCACTTTATTTCATATATGTCACATGAAATCAGTTACACTTTCTTACATGTGAATATATTAAATTTATAATAAAATTTAACAAAGTTATAGCTAATAAAAAATATATACTTCTTAGTAGTATTTTCAGTAACAAACAGTAATAAGCAGTGGTAAGAGCTGCTGAAAAAGAAAACACAGTAAACACAGAAGGTCTACTGACAAAGAAAATATGAAACAATAGTCAGAAGAGCCATTGAAAAAGAAATCGCGATACAATAGCCAAAAGGGCTACTGAAAGAATATTTCCTACTTAATACAATAACCAGAAGGGCTATTGTCAAATCTACATTTGATATGAACCCGAGAAAGAAACCGTATTTTGTTTCGCAGCACTAACTCGCTAGCACTAATTGTGAAATAGAAAATTTTTTAAATCAAATGCGGGGAGTGCTTTATATCATGTTATCAAGTACGCAACGCTATTAAGTTGGACACTCATGTTTAAAAATGCGTAGCACTAATTGCAACGCGTCCAGTACAACCATGATGGAGGTTGCTGATAAATGATCACTTCTGTACAGCTCTTATAGCTGCATCAGGTGATCTAGGAGCAGGAACAACTTTCCACGAATTCAGTGAAAGAATTTGGACATTTTGTAAACGCAACGCTACTTCAAGAAACACGATCATTCATTACGCAACACTAAGAGGAAAACTAATCGCGATGGAACAATATCGCAACACTAACTCTAAAACCAGATTCAATGAAAATTATTATTAACAATATGGACAAAAGCTACATTAAATGTTCTAACACTGTAAAATCAATTAATAGCAATGACTCTGTAATCTAATTTAAAACAATAGAAAGCAAGATAAATTTTACACTAAATAACTATAAAAATTCAAATCAAAATTGCAAAAGTTAATCGCGGTATCATAATTCGCAACTCTAAAGCAAACACGATTATCATTTCTTCGCAACTCTAATTTAAACCGTAATCAATTTCTCGCAACACTACAAAGAAAAACCGTGATTTGCCAAAAACAATAATGAACAGTGATGAAAAAGGACAAAAAATACAACTACAAATACTAAAAGAGCATAGTGACAAAGTAGTAACGAGAATGACTTCCCATGCTCTGGACCATTTAAATGATCCAGAAGATGAGAAGCCATTTGTTGTGACCCTCTTCGTGGCAGTTTGCCGGGCCTCTTCTTTCTTCGAGCGCAATGCCCGCTGAAACTTACATCTAGCTCGAGTCTTTCTAATCGCAAATCAAAAAATAACTTATAAATGTGAAATAATAAAATAAATCGCGAAAACTGACTACAATACACATGGACGACCATCGATCATAGTGACCGTTGTCCGTTCGCACGTGCGTGCTCGAGCAATACCTACATAAACGTTCGTTTCGAGACCTACTCGCGACCTAACCGCGACCGCGACCGCGATACTAAATTCAAAAAATCGAAGAGTAAAACCAGAAACAAGGCATGCTCCACTTGTACCAATTTCACTGTCGATTTTTCAAATTAGATTTCCTGAAACAGGTTAGACACGCGAAAAGGGGACACGCGACCAGAGACTGTGCCAACCTGCCCGGCCCTACCTACTTATAATTAAACACAGGCATACCAGAAAGTAAGCTACCTATCCTAACCAGTCGCCCTATATTTTAAAAATGGCAAAACAGGCACACCAACACATTCACTCTACGGTTCTCAAACATACCACCCGGGCGCAGACCTAAACTAGAGAGAACGTCCCGGGGCGCCTCCGACACCCGAGCTTAACACACAACTTTCACACTCTAATTTACGTACCATTTTCCTGAAATCAACTGACAATAGCTAGTGACCATTGCGTAAAACGTGATTAAAACACGTTTATATTTACCGTAATATGTAAAATATTAATAACTGAGAAAAAAATATATGTAACTTTTATAGAAATTACAAGTGCAANGTTAACTCGTAATTATTATATTGTATCATATTATATAATTAGAAGTAAAATTAATAATACACAATTACAGTGTATTTAATATGTATTATTATAATAAATTTGTATTTCAAATATTTTAAATATTTATAATGAAAGGAACAATAGAAACGACGCAATTCCACATCCTAACCACACACATACATGCGGAAAATACGTCGTGCACGATACGCTAACACACTGTCAGTCGCTGAGAAATTTTTTATAAAATTACAAACTATAGTCATCGTGCCCAATGTCTTTCACCCACCCAAGTAGCACCTGGGCACGTGAGTAAGATCCTGACAATGAACACGGAAGGGATTAAACCTGAAAATCCTGAACTAAAAAAATAATTATTTTATGTAATTTGTATCTAACGGACTGTTGCATTATTTTATTTCAAACTAAATTGACTCTACTCTTTCGGATATTATTGAAATTGAGAATAAAGACAATGAAGAAGACTTTAATTTGTTAAAAAGGATATTATGAACAACATTTCACTAATAATTGGCTCAAACAATTAAAATCAAACAAATGACTTCAAATTAAATATTAACAGAAATAATCTCAGGCGACTTCTTCATCAAAGCACATTTTCTAAAATGCGAAAATAGTGTTCAAACTTGTTGCTTTGATTCAAAAATCTTCCTGTCACGAAGTATCTTCTTGCACATAAAACTTTATACATTTTTCCACGAAAAAAATTCTAATGTATTATATTTCAAATTCTACTGAAGTTCATAATTATAAAACTCAATTAATTCAGTCATTCAGTACTATCATAAAAGGAAAGATGAAATCGAAAATTATTAATTTTTATAACAAATATTAATTATTAATTATTATAACAAAATATATCACAAAATATATCAGTATTAATAAGTAATAACTGCATCTTTCATAGCAACGAAGTCGGATGGTATCCGTCTTCTCTACTATGAAATGCTCAAACTGAATCGTTTTAATAATAATTATTTGTAAATATTTATAATTTATCTATTCATATGAATGTTCATATGGATATTTTACCTTTGCAAACATTTATACTGAAGATATTTTGATTTTATAAATAATTACTAAATAAATGTATATATTCTAATTGTTAAAATCGCGATGTGCAAGAAGCCCTATCCTAATCTAATACAAAAATCTGAAAAAATTGTTACTACTCACGAGTACAAAAAATACCCGTGGTCACTATGCTCATTAAAAATTCTACGTATACAACCAGTCACCCGTGCCGATTCAGACCTTTCGTCCTACGACATGGTTGAGTGACCAGAGGTACATAAATGCATGCGACTCACAGGATTGGTGTGAAAAACGTTATCACCGATGCTACACTGGAGCAAGGAAATTTATCATGGAGGTCCTCATCAAGTAGAACTACTATAGAATCCCATGGTGGAAGTGAACGCCGTGAAAAATTTCTTAAAACGTAAAACATTTTATTTTTAAAGACAGTCTTATTTGTGAAAATTTAAATTTTAATAATGATAAAAATTGGGATTAATAATTTGAAATATCTTTATTTTATAATTATAATTTTACATTCGACTTCAATAGAAAAAAAAACTATAAAGAATAGAATTTAAATACAATATGCTAAAGTACCTACGTTTTTAGCTTTTGAAGCATCATAAGATTCTTAGGGGAAGTGGAAACTGTAGAAGATCTGTAACAAAACATTAAACATTAGGATTTATATTTAAAAATGAAGCAAAATCTTAAGTTGGAGATAATGAAATATTCTTACATTCTTGGCTTTAGAGCCACCGTTGGATTTTCTTCAAAAAAATGCAAAAGTTGATGCTGTGAAGCGTCTGTAACAAACATCAAATATTATACTTTGTTGTCAAATTTGAAAAATTGAATAAATTGGGATACAATATATAAAACTACTTACGATCTTGATCTCCGGGAGAGGCCTTATCCTCTTGAGCACTGACTCTAATACCGAAAACGAATATTGAACAAGAAAAAATACAAAAAAATGGAAAATAAAAGATTACTAACACGCACGTTTAAGTAACAATCGGCGGACTCACTGATTCTAATTTCGCGAATTATAATTTAAATGAACTGATTATTTAATTTAATGAGAGCCATTTTGCTCAGAAAAATATTAAAATATTGCGCAACAAATACTGACTCTACTAACTGCATTGCGCGCAGTCACAAAAATTTTCTGAAAATAAGGCTGATTAGTACGTTAAAGGAAAGGGCAAAGAGTACGTTCATTTAAAAAATATTACTATTTCTCTAAAAAATGATTATAAATTTGAATATGCATTAAAGATATTAATTGGAAATTATAAAGTATTTCTCAATATTTGCAGAAATATTTGTAGAAATTGTATTCTGAATTGTATTCTGAATGTTGGTTATTAAAATAGAGTATGCACATTATAGTAATATATCATGTCATGTATTATAAATATTCAAAAATGTTTGCATAAATCAAAATCTAATACAACTAATCAAAATCAAATCTAATCAAAATCTAATATGTATCCATTTAAAAATATATACCATTAAGTTACTACAATCTCCATATTTGAAATAAAATATTAATTAATTTAATCTTTTCCATTTTCATTCTTGTAATATACATAAATATGCATTTATACATTCTAAATTGCAAATATTACCTATAGAATGAATAAAATATTACCAATTTTCCGTGAAAATTCACCAGAATGTTCATTAACGATCGTGACATCTATGCATTCTATGCTATCTTTGCAACTAAGGGATAACCTGCACAAAAAGAAACCAAAAGTTAGAACAAATATGTCAAATGAAGGCAAATATGTAAAAGTGAAACCATAATCAGTTTCAAATTCTATTAAAAAAGTGTACGAGACAAGGTAGCAGTAAGAGTAAAATCGATGATTGAAGAAAAATCAACACGAAAAGCTTCAAAATCTTATTCTATTGCTCAATGAATTGTCAAACACATACGTATTAATTAAACGATACTATTAATGAAGTATAAATGGAAGTAATAGAGTGTTTATCTTAAAATACACAAGTATAAATATAACAACTGTTGATTTATATTTTTACCTGAGAACTTTTGGGCGATACTTCTTTCTAAGTGTTTTTTTCTGGCTAACGCTTCCTTCTTTACACATGAAGCGTGCTCCTTTTCGCCATGTTTGCCGCTTAAAAATCGATCATGAGAAATATCGATTCGGCTCGAGAATCGTAGGAAGTATATTGCGTATTTCTCCACTGGGGCGCTGTAATCGCGCGTTTCACGCTTGGAATAAAAAATAAAAAGCTCTAGTAAATCAAATACACAATCATGAGAAATTCTTTAAAAAAAACAAAAATATTCATACATCTGATAAAAAATTGTCAATATTTTAAATTTATGTTACGCAATAGATTTATTATTTTAGCCATTAAATACATACATCTTTAATGAATTATTGTTAAATTTAGTATTGAAATCATTAAGAATTACATAGTATGAGTTTAGGTTAGGTTAGAAAATGTTACAATAGAAGTAAAAGCATATTATGTATACATATAACAAAAAGGTAGTTATATTATAAGGTCACAAAATTAAATTTTAATACAAAATTATAAATAACTTTTAGCATAGTATGTTCTGTTTAAATGTTTATATGCTATAAATTCTTCAGTTGTTGAAAATTATATGTAATAATTGTTTGGTTAAATCTTACCTTGACTTGAAACTAAAAATGCACGATTTATCTCAAAAATTCAATACACAAACACAAATCTAATAACTATTGATTTATATTTTTACCTGAGAACTTTTGGATAATACCTCTTTCTGCATAATTCTTCTGGATAACACTTTGTTCTTTACAGAATTACAGCGTCTTACGAAGCGTGCATTCTTCCGCCATTCCTCCCACTTAAAGATCGATCGTTAAAGATCGAGAAATATCGATTAGGTTCGAGAATCATAGGAAGTATGTTGCATATTTCACCGTTGGCGCTGTGTGTAGTTTAACGAACTTGTGAATGCGCGCGTTTCGCACAGATTAACTCGGATCAAAAAATAAAAAACTCTGGTCTAAAACAAACGTGTGTGTGTAAGTTTTATTAATTTAATGAAAATAAATTATGAAGTAACTTACGAATATAACATAGTGAAATAGTGCTTCTTCATAATTAAATGTGATTTCACTTCTCAAATTAATTTCCATCATATTCAACATTTTTTCGTTGTAAGTACTGTAGAAACTATCATTTCAGTTAACTATTTCATTTTTATAAGAAAAATATCCTTTCTCTGTCGTTTTCGACAACTAACAGTAAGTTAAATATAATTTTTATGTTCGCTCCAAATTTCATCTGTGAAGAGTAAAAAATATTTTGATTTTTTCCAGGTTAATAATTATACGTTACCGTTTTAGTGACGTCACAAACGAGGCACAGGCAAACAAAATACATGCTATGATCGATGAGGTACATATACAGACGACGTATATATTCAGGACACAGGCAAGTGAAGGAATATTTTGAAATATAAAATCTTGATAAGAAAATATGTCATTGAGTCATTCATACATTGTATCATTTTTATTAACTCTTGTACAACAAATGCCAGATTATTTTCACTCGAGTGTTGTGTTCTCTTTACATACAAAACAGAAGAAATAAGAAATTACAAAGTGTAGTCTACCAGCGATATCTGGCTGTAGTAATTTATTAATTTATTAATTCATAACATAATTTTTAACAATTTATTAAAATAAATGACCTCGTATGCAAGTCACTAAGTTCGTCTGCAAAAATAAAATATATAATAAATTTTTCGTCCTAATTTCAATCAAGCGCTGTTCTAGATCATTATATTTTTTTATTGGTGAAGTACCACCACATTCAATTCAATAAATAATTCTCGCATTATTTCAACTCAGTAGATAATAGAAAATATAAATTAAAATATAAATTAAAATAGTAGAAAAATATAAATTCGAATTCCTTTCGAAATGTAGATACATTTCGATTATGATATATAATATTGTAGGAATGTTAAAAATGTAAAGAAATTGCTGAAAATAGTTTCTTTTTGCAGCAAAATATTTGACGTTTTCGAATTTATCAATAGTATTATTGTTAAATAAATTAAATTTTTTAAATATTCTTGTGAATAAAAATCTAAAGGATTTAAATCAAAAAAGTGTAGATGAGAGTCTACTTTATACAAAATACACGTAATCGTTTTCATTCCTCAGGAATAGAAAAATACAATACCAAACGTGATCGATCATTATTATTATATCAGATTTGGTTAAGAAATTATAAAAACATCATGAAAATTTAAACTGTTCGTTTACTCTTTACAGATTCTAAGTACTGCAGTGTCATATTTTACGTTATTGAAAAATAGTTCTGATATGTAACTCTTAAATGTAACCCCTAACAATAATTTATTAAAGAGATATAAATATTCGAAAATAGAAAGAATTTAGTTTCAGTTAAGTCAAAGTACACTTATCTGTACAAAAAATGACAGAATAAAACAAGCCTGTTAATTGAAAGAAAATCCAAGTACTTAATAATATTCTGTAGTATGCACTAGCTTGATATTACACAAAATATCAGTTATTTAATCTCTGTTCGTGTACACATGTTTTCAGAAAATATATATATTTTTTTTGTGTTTCATTTACATATTCCATTCTTCAGTTGTCTTAAAACATAGCTATTTTGATCGACGTCGAAATCTTTCTTATAAAACCAAATACCAATAAAAATACAATAACCGGAACAACGAAATGACTCGAATCTGTTAAACTATTATGAAGAATATTAATTATAAATTTTAAAATCGTCGTTATAAATTTTAAAATTTTAGAACGTCACAAAACGAACGACGAACATCAACTGCTGTACAAATAGCACATAGCTGTTTCGAGAAGAGAAAATAATAAAAAAGGCTATATGAGTGACGTTTCTAATGATAGAGGTGTTATGTCAGGGTAAGACATAATCATATAGTCACTCTAGAAAGAATGATAAAAGACAACAGTAAAGACACAAGAATGGCAATGGCACAGTCAAACTACTTTTCAATCAAGCTTACACGGTTCCTCATGAAAATCATTGGTTTCTGGACAGTCTATACGAGAAAAGAGAAGTTGATGTTACGGGTCAATTATTTCTATATGTTATTTATTCTTTCTATATCCATAACGAACCAATCGATTGATCTTTATTATTGTCGACATGATCTTTACGTGCGTACAAATGACGATTTCTGCGTAACAGTTTTTTATTGTACATTGTGACACAAGTGAAAAAATATTCGTTTGCTTAACAGTGTTACACTATAAATGTTATAACCGTGCTTATTTATTATTTTTTCAACTTTGTTGCAATAGTAAAATTTATTCTTTGTTATTCTTTGTAATTGTATCTTGTGATAACTCGATAAAGAAATATTTAATTCTGATTAAATTTAAATTTCTCTTACTTAATTTAAATTTTCTGTATTTCCTTAAACGTTAAACAAAAAGTAAATTAAATTACTTTCGTCTTATTTTACTATTTTTTGCCTGTGTTACCATTGTCAACTGCTTTTTTTCACGTGAGTCTTGAAACAATTTCATAGGAAGCAACATACACTGCTTCCACGGCAATACCTCTTTTAATAGCAACGGTAAAGGCCATCACGTTTACTGTGCGAAAACCAGAGATAACGTGGTTACTCGAACGGAGCCAGAAATACTTTTGGTGCAAGAAATACAACGCATTTGAGAAAAGAATCATGGATAAACTCAATAAAAAATCCATGCTATATATGGGTTCTTATACATTTTTTATTTATGGAACAGCCGTTGTATACACAGTGTATCCTCTCTTTGGTACGTTTTTACAATTTTTCACATTTCGCTAGTACTTACCTTTTCGAGTCGAATAAGAAATTATAAGAAGAAAATTTTGTAACAGCAAACATTGGAAAAACTGGGGAGGACAGAATTCTCCCTTTCCATTTCAGACTGTTCAAAGTACCCGCAACTAGGACACCGTATTACGAAATTATATTCGGAGTGGAGGTATGTAAATAAGAGAAGTATAAAATATAATGAAGAAATGTGTAGTTGAAATCGGCACAAGCTGTAAAAATTAATATACTTCTGGGAAATAATATAATTTCTGTGCAACGTGATGAAAAAGACACGAGTTTTACAATAACTTACTCTAACTTTTAGAAAGCATACTTTCGAAAAGGAAGATTATTTTATTAAATAATAAATAGAAAAAAATTTATAACAGATATTTAAAATAATTCAAACTTTCATAACTGTAAGATTTAAAATAATTGTACTGAAATAAAAATTTCTTTAAATCAGGTGTCAATACAGAATAAATTAAATAACTAGCTTGCTATCGGTCATTGTTGAATAAATCTCTTCAAAGATAATGTTTGGCTGGCAATGTAAGATTTTTTTTAAATTTCAACATTATTCTCCGAATCATTTATGTATGCTACAGATATATATGTACTTCAAATATCATTGTATCAAATTTTAGCATATTGTTGAAACTACTAGAGTAACTGAAAGCCAGGATCATTATTGTTTGAAAAAAATGCTTACTTTGCTTTACAGGTGATGTCAGCTCTGCATTCAGGAATTTGCTTTTGCTGTTTTGACAATTTATTGTGTGTACTGACTCTACACGTAGGCGGACAGTTCAAGATTTTACAAAATAGATTAGAAACGATATTTGGAAATTTTTCGGAGAGAAAATCATTTGAAACATACGAGGAGTTCAAAGAATGCATAATATATCACCATTTGCTTATTACGTACGTGGAGAAATTGGAATGCGTGTTCTGCTTTCCCCTGATGTTTCAGCTATTAATGTCCAGTATAGTGTTATGTCTCTCGGGGTTTCAGCTAACCATGGTAAGTTATGGTTTACTTTTATATTCTCACATCCTTATTTCCTGCTTCCTTACATTATTTTTCCTATAACCTTTCTCCATTTCTGTCATTGTAATGTTCCAGTTGCCAATCTGCACTTAAAGCAAAGACTAAAATAATTTCATGTTCTTAACCAAGAATAATCATGTTTCAATTATTCTTATTGAATAAAATTGCAATTTAATGTTTTTAATTTTTACTTTAAAGGCTAGCGAAGAATTAGTGAAGAAATATCTGTTCCTGAGTTATGCTATCAGTGGTATCGTACAAGTATATATGATAACACGGATTTGTGACGATATAATGGAAGAAAGCAGCTCCGTAGGAAATGCGATATACAGTTGCAGTTGGGAGAGGACATCTTATATAATGTTCAGTAAACTCAGGAAAGATATGATTATTGTAATGATACGAACAAAATATCCTTGCTACCTTACAGCTGCAAAATTTTTTCCCATCTCTCTTAAGTCGTTTACAAATGTGAGTGCGTGCTTTAGACTAGATTAACTTTAAAAACAACTTACACGTTTTTTGTTACATCTACAGGTGATGAGCACAACTGCATCCTATTTTACCCTACTTCAAACAATGGATGGGTAATGATATTTAATAATAATTTAAAAATATTCCAAAATAATTTTATGATTAAGGTATCATTGAATAGTCGATCACATTAAGAGATATCCAGGTAAATATAATGTATTTAATTAACATATCTTGGATAAGTTGCAAACTGATATTCTAAAATAAAGAAACAATGAGCACAAGAATTTTATAAATAATCTTATTTAATATGTTTCTAAAAAAAATAAATAAATAAAATGTATCTGCTTATACTAAACTTTTTCTATTTTTTACTATATTTCAAAAATATATCTTCATGTTATATTTGACACCAAATAATAAATATTATTCCATAGCACAATTGAACACAATGGAACACAATAGAGATTATCCAACTGTTTCTTAAATATTATTCACAGAAAGTAACACGAACGTTTTATTCTCTGAATAACCATTCACCATAGTATAATTTTTCCTCTGACTAAAATAATCGATACGATGACCAACTGTTAGTTCTCCATTCAATACTGGATGTGATAATCACATCCCCTTCGAAGTATATATAATACATGTGTGATACTTTTCATATTTGTTCCCATCACCATACTATTTGTATTTTACGCGGAAGAGCTCACTTTAGATAGGACACGTATCCATTAACAAACGATCGAGTGTCTCGATAGATCAAAGTAATGTCACTTCAAATCACATTCGCTGAAGTCTAGTAGCTGTCGCCTGATTTCAAAATCAAAATTGAGGAGAAGGATTGCCATGCATACAGCAGAATACTCGGATATCTCCATTGCACTATCGCAGTTTCTTTTGAAACTCTCGGGTATTTGGATGACTATGAATAACACCGAAGAACGTCGAAGAATATTTGCCATGGTATATACTCTAGTCATTCATATCTTCGGATTGTATCTAAATCTCGGCGATGTTTACTACAGCTGGAACAATTTAGGCGTGAGTATGAAAACCAATCATTTTTATAAACTTATTGTTTTTATATAGAAATAGACTATTTATCCTAGGATCATAAGTCATACTATTTATTCTATGATCATAAGTCAGATGCACTTGAAATCAAAATTTATATCCATACTTGAATATTTGGATACTTTTAAATTATTCCAATGCAAGATACAATTCAAAAGAATTTCTTTAAGTTAGTCTTAACATATATAATTATATACATAACATATACAATAACTAATATTATAAATAATAAGGTGACTAAAAATTCTGCAAAATGACTTTAAGTACATCTGCATTGCTGAGTTTCAGAACGATTGAAATATATATTTTAGCTACAACACGTATACAAAAATTTACACAAATTTTACGAAGCTATTTATTAGAAATGAATGTAAAATTTAGAATATAAAATTTAAAAATTGATAGAAAAATAAAATTAATAAAATCAGTTCGTTAATCATAACTGTCAAAACGTAGCAAAAATATCAAACTTCTGAAAACCAATTTGAAATTTACATTTATGTATAAATAATTTAATTGCAAACGAAACAATTAAGCAAAATACTAATTTAGTTTGTAAAATATAATAGATTTGTATTATGAAAATGCAATGAAAAATACGAAACAAATTTTTTTATATGCAATATGATAAATTTTACTTTTTCAGCACTGTACTTTCCTAATCTGTAATACATTATGCATCATATTAGCGATGTTCAAAGTTTTGGTATTAAACATTCGCAGAACGGAATTCAAGGATTTAGTATTATTTGCGCAACAGAATTTCTGGCATTTCAAGTACAATCACAGGGAGAAAATACTTTTCATGAAGTGCCGAAAATTTTGCAAACTATGGACCATAACGGCATGTTCTGTCACGCAAGCCGCTTTGGCTTTTTATCTGATCACACCAATATGCGGTAAGCAAGTATATTAAACAATCCCCATCTTTGCAAGAAATCAACAATTAAACGTAAGACAATTCTATAATTTCCGGAACAATTACTTCAGTTAATCTCAATCGAATAAATTCTTGTTTTGAAGAAAACAAATACACTGCGACAAAAGTTTAAGAAAGCCACATGCATTAAGAAAGAAACTTCCATTTCCTGAAAATGATTTCATTTAAGAAACTTCTATATATAATATTTAAACACTGATATCTATGGACATTAATTAAATACAAAAATTTAAAAAAGAAAAGGAAAACACACAACATTTGTAAACAATAATGTATACTTTATTTTCCAATGCAACTGTTATTATTTTAGGCATTCTTTCAATTAATTTATTTAAATTTTCAAATGATATATTATCTCAATAGTGTTGTGAAATCTCCATTAAATACTTTTGCAAAATTGGAGCATGTTTCCGTAACTTGTTTTTCTCGTAATAATTCAAATAGATCAAGATTAGTCCAATTTATGTTTATTAAAATTTTTTTTTCTTTTTTTTCTTTGCATAAATTTTAAATTGATACAAGTGGTCTTAAACTTTAGACCGGCAGTATATGTGCAAGTTAATCAATAGTTCAGAATCCATATTCCATTACCTTTCAGCGAACATCGGAAAAAACAAATCGGATAGAATACTTCCGTTCAAAATGTGGATCAATTTCCCGCTAAGTGTGACACCATATTACGAAATAATGTTTGCCATTCAGGTATCGTGCATCTCCATTTACATCCATAAAACGCGACATTATCCATTTCCGAGTATATTTAACAGTGATTAGTGACTAGTAATTAGCAAGTTAATGTTCGCGTGAGAAGCTGATAACGCAGCAGGCATAATCATGATTTCATTATGGGAACTCATTATTCACACAGGTGATAGTTGTGGAACAAATCGGTGTGTCCTATTTGTGCAATGATAACTTCTTATGCATATTAAACATGCACGTGATCTACCAATTCCGCATGCTGCAGAACAGGTTGTTAAATCTGTGGAAGATCATCGATAAACAAACGAATAAGGCTGATTGCACTGAAAGATGCTACACAGCGTTGAAAAAATGCATCAGGAAGCATCAGTCATTGATCGAATTCTGCGACAAACTCGAGTACGTTTATACGTTGCCAATCTTCGGCCACATGGTAGTCTTTAGCTTATTAATGTGCTTTGATACGTACGAGATACTCCTGGTATGTGTGAACAGTTTCGTTCGTTTTTTAAATAATATTTCGATGCGATTTTTATGCTAAATTATACTAAATAATTCATACTAAACACAAATTTCATTGTTTGACACATTCGAGAACGGCGCGGCGGATTTTGAAGAGAACCGACGATATTTTTCCTCTTACAATATTAACAGCAATCAAATTTCTGTTGATAAGCATATTTTAATATAACTTTTACTTTGTTTAAAAAATACATCATCATTTTTCACATAATCAATAGATGTATTATATACGTCATATAATAAAGTAAAATCTTGTTAATATTTCATTGATTAATACTTATTGCAAAAATATGACAAGCTCTATAATCACAAACCTGAATCGTAACAAATATTATTTTAAATCTTTACAATATTGTATTAATATTGTACTAGTGTTATAATATTACATTAGTATTATGCAGCGTTATATAATATTATTATAGAATTATTTAATATTATGTATATAGGCAAACGTATCCATCGGGACACGACTCATTTTCGTTTTCCATATGATCGGTAGCTTTATCCATATAATTATCTTCACCTACAGTTGCCATTGCTTAATGGAGGAAAGTGTGAACATTAGCTTGGCAACGTATTCAGGCTGGTGGACAATTCTGCCAATGACCAAAACTGGTAGAATGATACGAAAAGATATTAATATAATAATGATGAAGTCGATCCGACCGTGTTATCTGTCCGCCGCTGGATTCTTCCCTGTGTCTTTGGAAACATCTACTGCGGTACGTGATCTACTGCTTATTCCACGTCCTGTTTATTCTTTAAATACCATTTTAATAACAAATAATAAGTAAATTTTGAGATAAAATTTACGATAGTAAACTAAAACTTCTTGTTTCAGCTTATGAGTTCCACAGTGTCATATTTCACGCTCATGAGAGAATCATCCACGAGAGAATGACAGACAAATAATTCATATCGTATGATATATATACATAAATTTACGTGATAAAAATATTTTAATTGTTTGTTTACAAACAAACTGTGTTTTAGTAACAATGAAAATAAAGTTATTCAAACGATTTTACGTGGAGGAAAATTTTATATAGAATATGAAAATTCCACAAGTCAAGCGAATCATAATTATCATCGTAATGATAATCTAATTTTCTGTGGTTTCAATACCAGGTACTCCAATCCTGCAAATATTACATAAAACTTTACTATTTTAAATATTAATTGATTATTAATATTTAAATTAATAATAATATTTTTATAATATTATAGTAAATATTATTATATTAACAGGTAAATATCAACAATATTATAATAATAATTTGACTAATTATTAAAATTTAATTTCCTTTTGTAAGCAACATAATTTATCACAGATACTAAAATTTAACGATACTATGAATTATGACTTACATTAGCAAATGATTTCAAATATTCGTATATACGTTTCTCGTTTGCACTTTCACTTTCTTTGCTGAAAGAACAATTGTCGGTTTCGTAAAGTAGTAAAACCAGTTTTGGACGGGGCATTTACATAATCAATTTGTAAAAAATAAGAAAAATAACAGAATATCGTTGTAACAAAATGACAACACACATTCAAAGAATTATTATGATTTTGCATAAAAACGTGCTTTTAGGGTATGTATATCTTCCCTCATGACATATATAATGTCCAACAAAATAATGTTAAACGCACAAGAAAAAATAAACATTGAATATTGTATTACTCACTCTAAATAGTTTGATGATTCAGCTACAAGGAAGAAAATTTAAACACTATGTTATCATTTTATCGGATCGATGTTTGGTTACATTTTAAAACGTACAACTTTTTCTTTGGATTTTTGTTACCAATACATTATATTCTATGTATAATAAAAGTACATAATACAAATATAAAATAGATTGAATCATTACGCAAAAATTATGATAACAATGTAAACAAGTATTGTTTAAAATAATCACAGGTACAACATTAAAAAATTCCGATTTCACCTCAACGAAACCATTCAAGGATATACTGTTTAAGAGGATATACTGTGTAAGGACGGAAAATGTCTAATACACTTGTATATACATACGTATGTATATCTGACTTTATAATGAAGGTTTGAAAAGTCAATTTTAATCCAGGACGTAATGATCGTATGAAAGAATAATGCAACGAACGTCCATTGCCAATCAAATTATCCAACATGCTTTTTATTTCTTTGTTCCCCACTGAAACATTGTAATCATCCCTTCAATTCACACCATGTGTAATAGTGTGTAGAGAAAAAATTAATAGCAGGTAGAAAGATACGAACGGAAACAAGGAATCGATAAAGGATAGCAATTACCGTTACCGGTCGTACATAAGGGAGAGTTTAGTAGACGCTCGAGAGTCGTCATGCAAACGAAACGAAAGTCGGATATATCTATAAATTTGTCTTCTTTTTTTTTGAAGAACATTGGCTTATGGGTAGATGATAATCACGCGAAAGAGCCTCAGATGAAATTGATACTTATCTATACGGTTTGGAACTCAGTGTGTGGCGTACTCATTTCTAGCAGAGATCTATATTTTACTTGGCTCTATAATGGCGTGAGTGTATTCACAATTTTATACTTATAACGAATGTAGTTAATAGAAATAACTGACTCTAGTACAACGCCGGCATTTTAGAAATGAGAATTCATGAAGTTTTATCAAAATTCCTAGGTTAATAGTTAATTTGAAATAATTATCATTTCATTATAAATTAATAATGCCACTTTTGCTATAAACTAATCGATTAATTATTCGTTTGCAATCAATAATTTGGAAATTTTTAATATGTTTAATTAATATTATTTAATAAACCATATTGTTTTAAATTATTTGCCATCTATAACACAATGCAATATAATTTACAGTAATGCAATTAACTTGTAGAACTACTTGTTACAGTGATTCATCTCAGAATTCATTTTGAAGCGAAACCAAGTGGATCGTTACAAGATCTTTTTCTTTTACAATATTTTTTACAATGTTATATCGGTTTAAATTATCAACAATTTTTCATTTATCATTGGTACAGTTATGCTCTTCACTTTTATTATTCGTTTAGAATCGACATTTTGAAACATGTCCAATCAATGACACTTTTGCAGTAAATCTTATTGCATTATTCGTCAGCTATAATACAATACTATCTACAATACTTATTACTTATCTCACAGTAATTGATTTCAGGACGTACTTTATACTCTTACCAACACTCTGAGTGTAATAATAATCTTAATGAAAGTATCCATTATAGTGATGCATAAGAAAGAATTCATAAATCTGATTGTGTACATGCAAGAAAATTTCTGGAATGTCAAATACGATATTCACGAGAAAGAAATTCTGGACAACTGTAAAAAGATTTGCGCGTTTTTCGTCTCCTCCGTTACCGCCATTGGTATTTGTGCTATAATAGCTTATCTCAGTACACCATTCACCGGTAGATTATAATATGAAAGAAATAAAAATTTTTTCACGCAAAGTGTGCTTTGCACGCGTAATATACGCAAAATAAAGCGTCATCTACGCGTTTATTGCAGCACAGATTGGAAACAATGAATCCGAAAGAATACTTCCATTTAATATGTGGCTAAATTTCCCAATGGTATCGCCTTATTACGAACTATTATTTTTGTTCCAGGTATTTCAAATGTTTTTACTTTTACTAGTAAATGATATAGATAGACAATAGTAGGACGCTTCATTCCATTACTATATACGATATGAATATATTGAAATTATGTTGTATTATACAGGGCGGGCTACAAGTAATAGTAATTGAATGAGTCATTCTACCATTCACATTTAAACATATCCTGTAGCATATCCTGTACATTCAAATACACTCGTTCCTTGATTTACGCAGTATTTCTTTTACGCGAATAATAAGTACTCTCTATTTACGCTATTTTGTTATTCAATTTACACGATCTCATTTTACGAGGTCCTTTTTCTTCTCTTCCATTATTGGTAATTATTCTTTCTAAAATTTCCTGATTCAGCAAAATACCAAGAATACTTACCAACATACAATTTTCATTGATTGTTTTGTGAAAATATGTGAGATAAATCTTTTTATAACTTATATTAGCTTTTTCTAATATTTCATTCTGGTGGATTCCTTTTTTTTCTTCTTTTTCTTCCGCATGTAGAGAATAATCCGCGTAAATCGAGGGACGTATATTGAATTTTCGACAAACAAAAATAATTTTTAATAGAAATTGATTTAGAATTATAGACAGAAATTAAAAGATGTAATATATACAGAAATAATCTTTATTTCTTACAGATTATAACCTTTCTCTACATAGGAGTCTGTTATTTTTGCTTTGACAATATTTTCTGCATAATGGCCATACACTTAACTGGTCAATTTCGCATACTTCGATACAGATTTTTAAAAATGTGCGACACAGAATATCAGATAACCGAAAAAGATGAGGAATCAATGCTGACAAAGCACGCATACATGATCTACGATACATTTAAAAAATACGTACGACACCATCAGGCATTGATCAATTATTACAAAACGCTAGAAAACGTGTACACGATGATTATACTTGGACAAGTGTTAGTATTTAGTATGTTAATTTGCCTGTTTGGTTATCAAGTGTTGTTGGTTAGTATTTGACATATTGCAAACACTTTTATTACGAATGTTCACACACCGATTCGAAAACGAAATGTCAACAATTGATTTTTCTGTAACATTCTATCAAGTGCATTTTAATTACTTGATTGAGAAATTTTAATTATAGTATATTGCATAACATACCGTTATAAAAATATATTTGATAAAAATATTTCGATAAAAATATGTTTTCTCTTAGGCCAAAGCCAGCGCCGCACGACGTGCCGTTTTCATTTTTCTTTTACTCGGTGCGATGTCGTTATTGTTTATGTTTACCTATAGCTGTGACGGCGTGATAGAACATAGCGATAACGTTGCCATTGGATCGTACTCAGCTATGTGGACGATTATGCCAATGAACGAATATGGGAAGATGCTTCGAAATGATATCGTAATGACAATAAAGCGCTCTAGGCGAGTCTGCTGTCTAACCGCATACGGATTTTTCCCTGTGTCGCTGGAAACTTACACTACAGTCGGTATAATACACGAAACAAATGCAATACATATATATATATATTATTGTGCGTTTACGCCAAACAAACGAATGTTGCGACAAATCCACGCTCGTTTTATTTATCCTTATTATAACAGTCTTTAATCCTTTTACTGCCAACGAGCCGATATTTCGGCTTTAGATGCATTTTTCAAAACGAAGGTTTCAAGTTTTAAAATAAAGTTTATTTATCGTTGTACAATTTTTTCTGCAAACTTATAACAGTTTAATTGTAATATTTAGTGTCCACAAATATTGATAAGAGTCACTATACGTTCAAATGTTCTTCATAAAATTCATGAAAGTATACATATCAAATCGGTCCTAACCGTTTTCGATATACCGACACACACATTTCGGGTTGACAATAAAAAGAGTCTGTGAACGATATAAATACGGGAACAAATTTAGTCGCAGATTAAACATTCGTTCGTTTGATGTGAACACCACCATTATTGTCTTCCTGTATATGTATGTTTTACAGATTTTGAGTACCGCAGTATCGTATTTCACATTGTTAAGAAACCATGTGGAAATAACAGATAAAACATAATGGATAACAAAAGATTCCAATTGATTTGTCATAGAAAATTATATGTGTAGATTAAGTTATAGAAAAAGAAAGAAGGAAAAAAGAAAAATAAAATTCGTCTTTTGTACAGAATTGCAGACACATATACATCGTTAGAATTACTAACGTACTCTACCAATAAACACGTGATATGAACGAAAAATATTGTTAAGTTGCAAAGTATTGTAGAATAGGAGAAGAATCGTCTTCCAAATCAATTTCACCACAGTTCACAGATCACTCTAGCACTGCCAATTTCAGTTCACCGACAAACATTTCGCTTCCGCCAAAGAGAAAATAAATTATAATTTTCTTAAATGGCATTTAACGATTTAGCAGGGGCATTTTATAAAATGTTCCATTTACAAAGCGACGCAGCTGTTGACCATACCTTGATTTCCCGTCAATAACGTATCGACCCGATCTATACGTTTCTCGCCAAATGAGGAATAATAATCCTCGTCTACCTTCAATAAGCATTCTGCTATCTTCTCTTCCACTATTTCCCATCCTTCTATTATCGTTTTAATAAATAACCGTGCATGAATGGCAATAAGAAATAAATATAAAGGGCGCGATCATTTAATAAAGAATGCGAATAGATCAAAGCGATCGATTGTATTATAACATTAATAACATCGCATTATAACAATCAATAGTTCTGTACGTGTACGAGAATTCAATATTCGAACGTACTGGCTAGTTGTTAGCCAATGCGATATGAGCTCCGACAAGAACGACGACAAATCTATCAGTTTGACTTCCATTTTTATGAAACTCGTGGGATTATGGATGGCGAGTAACCGATCCGAGCAACGCGTTAGAGATATTACAGTGGGTTACACGTTGATCGCGATCCTCTTCGCTATATGGGTGCAATTCACGGACATGTATTACTCGTGGGGCGACTTTAGTGTAAGGCCACTGATAATTAATTCTGAAATCTACGACTTGTATTATATAGATAAATTATCGCGAGTAAATTCAAATTATACACAACGTACACAACGGCTTGAATGGTGTTGTATATATATATTTTGTAAATGAATATATCTACTAGGAATGATAGGCATTTTATTGTCCTGAAATAACATTGTCGCTAAAGTCTTATGTAAATGAATACATTGACTGTTCATAGGCCTGTCTTTTTACTGCATGCAATATGTTGTCGTTAACGATGCCGTTTATCAAGATACTCGTTCTGCTCGCTCACAAAGAGGATTTTTTTCGTTTAATTTTGTACCTACAGCGAAAATTTTTGCACGCAGATTACGACAGCTACGAAAGACAAATTGTGATCGGTTTTAAACGAAAATGTACATTTTTTATTTATTTCTTCACACTTTTCACTTTGGCCACTGTTGTTTCTTATATTGTTAATCCACTTATCGGTAAGTTAAGACTAGTAAAAATATGACGCATTTCCTTGAATTTAATTCTGTTATCACTTTTTTTTTTGTACCAACGTAAACTTTTACTGTTTCTCTCATGGAAATTACCACATTATTAAATATTTACTTAAAAACAAGTTATTCAAACATCTGTTTCAGCAAATATTGGAAAAAATGAGTCAGACAGAGTACTTCCGTTCAACATGTGGGTGGACTTGCCACTGACTACAACGCCATACTATGAAATAATATTCGTTCTACAGGTATTGTCATTTCATAATTTTATTACAACAGAGTCTCCCACATCTGAACTAACAGAAGGGCAAAAAATAATAGAACAACTAGTTTTCTGACATTTAAAAATGTTATATCTTTTTCGTTATTGAAATACCTAATTTTCTTGGTATAGGTAAGTACAGTTCTTGTTGTGTTTCAAATTATATTTAAGGTAAAATGAACGATTCTTTTAAAAGTAGAGGTTCCTAAACTATTATTGTACGATTTCTTTTTACAAAATTTCTTTTTACAAAGTTTCGATATTTAAATGTCCGAATATTATAATATTGGGAGTCACTGTAAAATATTTTAAAATAATTTTGTATAAGGAAAAGCAGTGTAACAAAGTTTGAACATTAGAATATTCGGATAATAGTTGTTCGGATATGGGTGGTTTAAAGCGTATTATCACAATTCCAAACTATTATTTAATAATACTGTTTTAATTAACATTCACAGGTTTTGTCTTTATATCATATTGGAATAAGTTACTTTTGCTTCGATAACTTCTTGTGCATTATAAATCTACACGTAGCTGGTCAGTTTCAAATATTGCAATATAGAATCACAAATATGCCGGATTTAATGTACAAAGGGAAACAAAGGAAGAACGAAGTATCATACAAGGAATCGACAAGTTTTGCAGACGATTGTTATACCATTTTTAAGAAATATATTCGACAACACCAAATACTCATAGCGTATTGCGAGAAATTAGAAGAGGTATTCAATTGGATCATTCTAGAGCAAGTACTGATGTTCAGTTTGTTAATCTGCCTCGATGGATATCAAGTTCTTCTGGTTAGTACAGCACGCTAGTATGAATTATAATGAATGCAAAGATCTGAACTATAAGTTTTCAATTTCGAAATTTATTATGATTCATTTTATACCAACATCTTTAACGGTTACTGTTATTGTTCACGATTTTACTCGCTTCTTTACTAATAATTATTGTATATATAACTATCATTCTTATAATCTATATAATCCTTACCGTGTCGATTTCTAACGGTCTATTTTTAGAGATTTTAACGAAATATATAAGTAAAATTTATTCTCATGAAAGATATAAGTAAAGATATATGTTACAAATTTTTCTTGTGCTTTATTGTATGTACTTTAATATTTTCACACGAATTTCATATTTCAACCGGATGCATTATAAATAATATTACTTCTTGCAGGCAGACGCACCTACAAGGACACGTTTAATCTTCACCTTTCACATAACAGGATGTTTATGCCAATTACTGATGTTCACTTACAGTTGCGACTGTATCATGCGCGAAAGTATGAGCGTAGCCACTGCAGCGTATAAAGCACCTTGGCCACTCTTGTCAATGACTACAAGCGGAAGAATGATGCGGAAGGATTTGACTCTCGTTATCATGAGATCCAGCATACCTTGTTGCTTAACAGGCAGAGGTTTCTTCATTGTGTCACTAGAAACATACACTAACGTAAGTAACATGTTAATTACCGCTACTGAAATCCCTAATCACTAGATCACGATTACTGAAGGATTTTATCTAAATTTAACTCATTCGATCTGACTTTTGGCCAATAAAGTTAAATATGTAAATGTGCTAAAAATGTGTTCTTAAATAGTTTGAAAATTTTTTGTTGATAAAACGTAAGGATANATATGTTTCCTTGCTATTGACAATTTGGAATAAATATGTCAGTATTTATGGTATTGCCAGCTTCCGATAAATTCGTATCACCAGTAAATAAATAAGACAAATAAAGGTGTACGTAGATGTATTTATAGAAAAATAATAGATAGACACTTTTGGCAAATCAGAACGAAGAAAATCACGAGTGTCCAAATTTCAAACGCGTTTTTCATGATTAAAAAAATACGTCTCTGATTATTTCATCGTTGTAAAAAATGTTCAATAATATTAGACCAAAAGTAATATAAAAATTCCATCCTGTGGAATTTTAAAGTATATTTTACGCAAACACTTTCATCTACTATATCCCAGAATTGAAATGGTTATGATTTAATTAAATTATTATCCAGTTGTTGCATAAAATTACATGACAATAACGTTCAAACTTTGAAGACACTTTAAAATCTATCATTTTGCGTTTCATGAAAAATATCATGAGGCAAAATTGCTCATCCATATCGTCTTTTGCAGGTTTTAAGTACAGCAGCATCATACTTTACATTATTAAAACAACGTACCGTTTCGTGATATATATTAATTGTGACACACATAGTGTAAACGTTTATATGCTATAAATTAAATTGATTAGAAAAGAATATAATTTTATACTGATAAAATCAATTAATCAGCTTTCATTAGATACATCTACATAAGATGTACGTAATCTAATCGTACTAAAATTTATTAAGTATTCTTTCAAACTTACACATAAAATAAAGATAATGATTATACAATGTGTCATTACTGAATTCATAATATAAAGAGAAAGAAAGCAATATAAGAAAGCCATTTAATAAAAAAAATTTATTTTACTTTATTAATATTCTATCGATAAATGCATGTATATATAATATTTTCAAATGTAAGTATACATACATATGTTTATATACAAAATATACATATATTTTCTAATAAGAATATTCACAGACATTTTGCTATCGTTAAACTAAACATTTAATTTATCATCAAACATTTAATCTTTCGTTTTAATGCTTTTTTCTTACTTAATTAAAATCTTATTTTTAAATTAATTAAATACATTTTAATATAAATTATAAATAAATTAAATTAAATAAATAAATATACAGTAGAATCTCGATTAACCAGTGTAATGGAGGAATAAGCAGTCCGAATAAATCGAAATTCAACGAATAATCGAAATCCGAAGAGAAATAACTAAAAATGTTTTTTTCTATATAAAATTTCTTTGTATATGTGTTTGTTTAATTTTTTCTATACAGTGATAGAAAACAACTGATGAAAGAGATTTGAATATATAAATGTAAATGAATGTATATAAACCGACGTACATATGTCAGTAAACATAAGAAAACGAGTAACCGGAATTCTATATAATTAAAACTTCAATCAATCGAGGTCTTACTGTAATTAATATATGCTATTTTAATAAACAACTAATTATTTATTCCAATATTTTAATTAGCGCAAACAATTAAAACACAATGAAGTCCAATATTTCAACTTACAGGTAAATTTCTCTCGTCAATTAATTAATTAATTCAACTTACAATTAGTCATATCGCAGACGAATCAGATTACATATAAATACACTACGTCAGTAGATCTTCTTTCGCCATGGAATCTACACTTTTTCCTTTTCTAAAAACACAAAGGAACTTACAAACGAGTTTCTTATCCTACATGCGAGATTTAACATGCTACACTTCCCATGCAACAAAAACGGCACAGCTGTTGACAGTAGTCTGATTTCACACACTAATTCTAGGTCTCTTCAAACACAGAAATCATGCATAATTTATCGGTCCGTTTAATATACTGGTTTCCAAATAATAAAGTATAGTAGAATATCTAGGGACTGTGATCGAGCGTTCTGTTATATTCCCTTTCCCCCTTATCATTTCATTCCCTTTTTCCTCCCTTTTCTTTCGATAAATGGTAGTCTAAAATTAATACGAAGAACACGATTGTGAATAAGGGAAGCTCGATGCCTCTATTTTTGAAAAGCATCATTCATTTTATTTTAAGATGTCCTCCAATTCATTTTCACCACATTTCACAAATCACTCTAGCACTGCCAATTTCAATTCATTGATAAATATATCGCTTCCGCTGAGAAGAAAATAAATTATAACTTTCTTAAATGGCATGTAACGATTTAATAGGGGCATTTTATAAAATTTTTCATCTACAAAGCGACGCAGTTGTTGACCGTACCTTGATTTCCAATCAATCATGCATAACGCATCGATCCGATCTATACGTTTCTCGCCAAATGAGGAATAATAATCCTCGTCTACCTTCAATAAGCATTCTGCTATCTTCTCCTCCACTATTTTCCATCGTTCTATTATCGTTCTAATAAATAACCATGCATGAATGGCAATAAGAAATAAATATAAAGGGCGCGATCATTTAATAAACGATGTGAATAGATCAAAGCGATCGATCGTATTATAACATTAATAACATCGCATTATAACAATCAATAGTTCTGTACGTGTACGAGAGTTCAATATTCGAACGTACTGGCTAGTTGTTAGCCAATGCGATATGAGCTCCGACAAGAACGACGACAAATCTATCAGTTTGACTTCCATTTTTATGAAACTCGTGGGATTATGGATGGCGGGTAACCGATCCGAGCAACGCGTTAGAGACATTACAGTGGGTTACACGTTGATCGCGATCCTCTTCGCTATATGGGTGCAATTCATGGACATGTATTACTCGTGGGGCGACTTTAGTGTAAGGCCACTGATAATTAATTCTGAAATCTACGACTTGTATTACATAGATAAATTATCGCGAGTAAATTCAAATTATACACAACATACACAACGGCTTGAATGGTTTTGTATATATATATTTTGTAAATGAATATATCTACTAGGAATGATAGGCATTTTATTGTCCTGAGATAACATTGTCGCTAAACTCTTATGTAAATGAATACATTGACTGTTCATAGGCGTGTCTTTTTACTGCATGCAATATGTTGTCGTCATTGATGCCGTTTATCAAGATACTCGTTCTACTCGCTCACAAAGAGGATTTTTTTCGTTTAATTTTGTACCTGCAGCGAAAATTTTTGCACTCAGATTACGACAGCTACGAAAGACAAATTGTGATCGGTTTTAAACGAAAATGTACATTTTTTATTTATTTTCTTACATTTTTCACTTTGGCCACTGTTGCTTCTTATATTGTTAATCCACTTATCGGTAAGTCAAGACTAGTAAAAATATGACGCAATTTGCAAATCCTTGAATTTAATTCTATCACTTTTTTTTTTTTTTGTACCAACGTAAACTTTTATTGTTTTTCTCATGAAAAATTACTAGAAATTATCACGTTATTAAATATTTATTTAAAAACAAATTTTTCAAACGTCTGTTTCAGCAAATATTGGAAAAAATGAGTCAGACAGAGTACTTCCGTTCAACATGTGGGTGGACTTGCCACTGACTACAACGCCCTACTATGAAATAACATTCGTTATACAGGTATTGTCATTTCATAATTTTTTTACAACAGAGTCTTCCACGTTAGAACTAATAGAAGCGCAAAAAGTGCTCGGTTAATGGAATTTTCAAATAATAGAACAGCCACTTCTGACATTTAAGAATGTTATATCTTTTCATTATTGAAATACTTAATTTCCCTTGGTATAGTTAAGAACATTCTTGTTGTGTTTCAAATTAAAGTAAAATGATTAAAATTTATTTAAAGTAAAATGAACGATGTCTTTTAAAAGAGGTTCCAAAACTATTATTGTACAATTTCTTTTTACAAAATTCCTTTTTACAAAGTATCAATATTTAAATGTCCAAATATTATAATATTGGGAGTCACTGTAAAATAATTTAGTACAGGGAAAAGCAGTGTAACAAAATTTGAACATTAGAATATTCGGATATGGGTGGTTCGTATTATCACAATTCCAAACTATTTAATAATACTGTTTTAATTAACATTCACAGGTTTTGTCTTTATATCATATTGGAATAAGTTACTTTTGCTTCGATAACTTCTTGTGCATAATAAATCTACACGTGGCTGGTCAGTTTCAAATATTGCAATATAGAATCACAAATATGCCGGATTTAATGAACAAAGGGAAACAAAGGAGGAACGAAGTATCATACAAGGAATCAACGTGTTTTGCAGACGAATATTATACCATTTTTAAGAAATATATTCGACAGCACCAAACACTCATAGCGTATTGCGAGAAATTAGAAGAGGTATTCAATTGGATCATTCTAGAGCAAGTACTGATGTTCAGTTTGTTAATCTGCCTCGATGGATATCAAGTTCTTCTGGTTAGTACAGCATGCTAGTATGAATTATAATCAATACAAAGATCTGACCTATAAATTTGTTATGATTCATTTTATACCAACATCTTTTACAGCTACTTTTATTATTCATGAATATATATTGTATATTTTTCATATTATGAACAATCTTGCATCTTAAAATTTTCTGCAAATATATCCACAGTTTAAATATTTACTCTAACAGATAAAGTGAGTCATTCGTAATTTTCCATAGAACTACCAGTGTGATTAGAGTGATTAATTCGTAATTTTTCATGGAAATTTTATCGATTTACGACGGTCTGTTTTTAAAAATTTTAATAATACATATTTCATGGGAGAAATTTTTCTTTATTTATATATAATGACATATACTAAAAATTTTTCCTATGTCATGTACTTTAACTTTTCATACGAATTTCATACTTCAACTAAATCCATTAACAAATAATATTACTTCTTGCAGGCAGGCGCACCTACAAGGACACGTTTGATTTTCAGCTTTCACATAGGAGCATGCTTATGCCAGTTACTCATGTTCACTTACAGTTGCGACTGTATCATACGCGAAAGTATGAGTGTAGCTATTGCAGCGTACAAAGCACCTTGGCCATTGTTATCAATGACTGCAAGCGGAAGGATGATGCAGAAGGATTTGACTCTCGTTATCATGAGGTCCAGCGTACCTTGTTGCTTAACAGGCAGAGGTTTCTTCATTGTGTCACTAGAAACATACACTAACGTAAGTAACATGTTAATTACCG